>NC_141157.1:41588472-41888472 GCF_053477565.2 Lygodium microphyllum | reverse complement strand
ATTTTTTAACTTTTTTATAAGTGATAGCGGAGTTGTAAACATATACTATGAGATCAGTGCTTGTAAGCACTAATGCTATATCTCATAGTCATAATCCTGTTTCCAATCAATATGTGGTAGATGTTTTACCCTAAAGGATTTTAGTCTCTATCTTAAGTATATTCATTAAGTACTTAACTATCATTGTAAGGCTATGTGTAGGTTATAAACACATAGACCATTGTCCTCACC
Source organism: Lygodium microphyllum (assembly GCF_053477565.2). Classification (NCBI taxonomy): domain Eukaryota; kingdom Viridiplantae; phylum Streptophyta; class Polypodiopsida; order Schizaeales; family Lygodiaceae; genus Lygodium; species Lygodium microphyllum. The sequence goes on along the minus strand of NC_141157.1, from coordinate 41,888,241 downwards.
CCTCATCTCATCTTGTAAAACATCACATTTGAGCCTATTATGTATTAATCATTTCTTTTGCTTCCACACTTATTGGCCTGTGTGTATAAAGGACTAGACACTGCCATTGCCTGCTCTGTTCAGATGCAGACTGTTAATGCCTCTAATGATCCTTTCCTGATCAATGGCTATCGCCTGAAGATGTACTTCCCTCCCTGGGGATCTTGACAATCACAGCCGACCTACCCTTTTCCTTTTAGGCTTCGCACCATCCTTCTCATCGTGCTTCTGATAGCCTTTATGATTCTCCTCATGAGGCAGTCTCGTTCTGCTAGCCCCTCGTAGAAACATCTCAATCCAACCTTGTTCTCTTCTCGTCTGATCCAACAATGGTGGCGAGGTTGGTCCTGATACATGGTATTTATACCATTCTCTTTCTTAACGAAAAAAAAGGAAAATATAAAAAAAAGGAAAAGAAGAAAAAAGGGGAAAAAAAAAACAAAACTGTTATGGGAGAAAAGAAAGAAATTCCTTGTCATAACAGGCCTCATTCCAAGAAAAGGTGGAAATACCCTTGGGCGGGAAGCTAACTCTGGAAAAGGTGGTAACACCCCGCAATTCAAGATAGCTAATTCATCAATAGAACCTCTTCAGCAAGTAATTTGAAGCCACCTCCCTTGGTGCGCTGTTTCTGCAATATCAATCCGTCTATCCTTCCTAACAGACGACTCTTCTTACAAGTCCTTGAAGTATGAGACTTGTAGGCTGCCTCCCTGGGTACGCCTCATATTCAAGATCCTGATGACAATAACAACTGCCATGATCTTCATCACCAACCCCTTGAGTGATGTGAGCTTTCATCCTAACAAGATGGGGACGTGAGTATGGGCTACCCTCTGTATCTATCAGAGCATGAGACAGAGGGTGGGGTGAGTGACCAGCTTTTCCCTTCAAATCAAATGAGAGGTGAGATGTATAAACGGAGTGTTGCACGCATGGGATGGGCCTCTCAATGCACAATGCACGATCTGTTCATGTGCACTGCACCATAAGGCTCCCTAGCCTTCCTTCTTGCACTGTATGCCGGCACAAGGCAGGATGCACAGTTGCACCATAAAAGCGCACAAGGCATACAACCTCTGTACAAGTGACGGTGAGGATTACATCAATGGGTTTCAGGAATGTGTTGCCCTCTGTATCCTTCAACAGAGCGTGAGATAGAGGGTGGGCTGAGTGTGACTGGTGTTTCTTCAATCAATTATCGAGAGGTAAGGATTGAGGGAGGTTGTGACAATTAGAGTTAGGTACATTCCCGTTTTCCTATGCACCCATGGGATGGGTCTCTGCCATCAGCACAAGACACATCACTCTGTTCTGTACACTGTACTGCAAGGCTCCTTGGCCTTCCTTCTTGCACCTATGCCAGACGGGGTTGGACGCACTGATGCACCATTAATTGTGCACCGTGGCTTACTCTTTCTACACCATCCCCTTGTCGATTCCTAAACTAGGTGTGAGCTTTGGGTTTCGTCACTATTCACTTAAGTGATGTTAGTAATGCAGCGAGTGACTGCTCTTTCATTCCATTTGAGTGATCGTGAGTTGAGTGCAATATTCCTTCTCATCGACGAATTTCCTCCGATTCCTTCCACCAGCTACCTCCCTGGGTGCTGTCACGTGGTTCCTACCATGAAGCTTGAAGAACGTGTGCTATGATGACACCTTGTTACCTCCTGCAGCCGACGATGATACAAGACGTAACCTCGATAGTCGACATTCCTCCTCTGCAATATGGGCCCAGTTTTTCTAACCCTACACCTTCTATTTCTCATTCAGTGGCGGTCATGTCTTAAGTGTGGGGATATTCATGGCTGGTTCGATGTGTGGTACTAGGTCCTTGTTGTTCGGTTTTCCCTTCTTGCTAAGGTTTTAAGTGTGGGGACGCGTCCCTGCGCGTCTATGTTGCATACCCCCATGCAAATACCCTGTTCTAATTATGCATCCATGCCATGACTTCATTTTATCTTGATGGGTCCCTTCCCCACCCTTCCGTTCTATTTCACCTTGTCCCCGGAGCTCTTCCTTGACCGTTTGCCTTTATCCTTTGTTTTGTGACTTTTCCATATGAACGTATCCTATGTTCAGTAGAACTCACATCCAACCTTACAGGCCTATTCGTCCCTTTGAACTTCCCATTTTTCCTTTTTAACAACTCCTGTTCCAATAGATGGTTCTCAAGTTATTAATTTTTAAAGCAATTCTTGTAAATTGGACGGTTTTCCATGTGAACGTGTGTTTCTTGCTTCGGAACCCTGATCTGATGTGCCAACCCTGTTCTATCCATTCTCCCTGACATTTTTCCTTCTTAATGCGTGTCATTCCAATACACAGTTGATCCGTTATTAATTTTTACGGGTTTTCGGGCCCTTTTTGTGTCTATTTTTCACATTTTTCCATGTGAACCTGCCCTATTTTCACCGAAATTTCAGTTTAATTTGACAGTCGTGTCTTGCCAGCCTTCCCTCCACTTTTTTTTCCTCCCGCCTCTTCTGACTGCCAGATTTTTAGTTATTAATTTTTCCGAGTGTTTTCGAGTGTGTTTTTTGTGTTTTTCCCATGTGAACCCTTTCTAATTTCCTCCAACCTGAGTTTTGATGCATCAACCCTGTGAATCCCTTTCTTCCAGACATTTTTTCTTTTTAGTGTCCTCTATTCCAGTGCACGATTCTTCCCGTACTAATTTTGAAACCCATTTTGGGATTCCTTTTTGGGGTTTTTCCCATGTGAATGCATCCTATCTTGCTCGGAATTGTGTTTTGCCATGATAGACTTGTTTGACACATTATTCTGCATATTTTTCCTTCTTTTTGCATTTCGTTTCAATGCGCAGATTTTCCGATATTAATACACAAATGTGTTTTCGGGCCTATCTTTTGCGTTTTTTCCATGTGAACACCCTGATTTTGCCCTGGAACCCGTGTTGCATGTTTCCATCATTTTCTCCTCATCTCTTGATACATTTCTCCTTCTTACAGTTTTTCGATCCGACGAATGATTTGGGTTTTACTAATTTTTATTCATTTTTGCCGTGTGACCACGTTTCTCGTATCGCGCGTGAACGCATATGTTTTTGGTTTCACACGTCTCAGGACGCCCCCGTGGCGGCTATGGCCCATGCATCGCCTTGCCTGCCCTGTTTGATCATCATCTCTTTTTTTTTTTTTAAGACACCGAATAAAACAAACATAAAGAACCAAAATAAAGAAAACACAAGAGACAAAAGAAAATAAAAAGAGACAAAAAAAAAGAAACAACAAGAGAAGAAAAAAAAAGAGAAAACAAAAAGAAAAAAAGAGAGAAATTAAAAAAAAGAAAAAAAGGAGAGAGAAAAAAACCAACCACCTTACCTATTCGCCGCGCTCCCTCCTCCACCTCTGTCGCACCCTCTTCACCCTCGGCACGTCGGCCGCCTCCACCTCTCTCGCACCCTCCCCCATCTGTCGCCGCCCCCTCACTGCCGTCATTGGCCCTTGATGCCCTCGCCACTTGCCTCGACGGCCGTCACCCCCCGCCGCTGCTGACGTCGCCCCCACCGTCGGTCTTCTTCTTCTTCTTCTTCTTCTTCTCCCGTCGCCGTGCGTGGCCCACCCCCCCTCTCCACCCTAACTACCCTGGACCCTGGTTAGTTACCCTAACCATGGTTCATTCAACTAACCCTAGTTAATTACCTAACCCCTAGTTAATTCACTAACTCCACCTTGGTTAAACTAACTCACCCTTGGTTAAAGTACCTAACCACAGTTAACATCACCTAACCCCAGTTAGACTAACCTACCCTAGTGTCAGAGAGAGAACTAGGGAGAGAAGAAGAGGAGAGAGAAAGATTGCAGGAAGAGAGAGAAATAGAGTGACGAGGAGAGAGAAAGACTAGAATTGGAGAGAGAAAGACAGGAAAGATGAAGAAGCCATGGAAGCTTGGAGCAAGAAGGGAGAGAAAGATTGTAATTGTATTGATATGTCAAAAATATGTGAAAAATTACAACTTCTCTCCTTATATACCAGTGTCAGTGTGACATGGCATATTATTAGCATTCTAAGTATTTCCCAGCTTCTTACAATCCATCCCTTCCCAAAAGTTTTTGTCCCCAAAAACAAAACTAGAAAGAGCTAAAGAAAAGATGGATGGAACAGAGTACTACTCTGTTTTTACAACTTTACAAATAGGGAATGAGTGAAGAATTATCATTACAAGGGCTGAATTTGAAGTACGGAAAGTGGACCCTGCTATATACATGATTTGAAGAACCTTAGAAGCCATTGGAGCCATAGAATCTTCAACAAATAGTTCCAGAAGAAAGTAGACAGCTTGCTGAAATAACAGTCCCTGCTGGACCAAATCAGCCATAACTTTTCATAGAAGTGTCCAAATGAGGTGTACCACATATCAAAATGAAGCTCTTGAAGAGTACTTTAAGCTCATGTAGATAGCTCAATTCTGAAAATGAAGTACGACAAAAACTATTCTAAAACAGCGTGCTGTCCTGAACCAGTCTGCACCAATACTAGCTCCATAAGCAATAGGCTTCAGCCACCAATGTATCCTTCAAGTATGGATACTCATCCAATATTGAATCAGGTCTCCAAGAAGCCTCTTCAGAGGGTAAACCTCTCCATTTAATCAAATATTCCACAATAGAACGTGATCGAAGCTTCTTTTCACGCTGACCTATAACAGCCTCTGGGATGTACTGAACGATACCATCTTCATCAATAGGTGGCAGCTCATCAACTAAATCCACTGGATCACCATAATAGGGCTTGAGCTGACTAACATGGAAGACATTATGAATCTTTGTAGAAGAGGGAAGCTCTAGTCTATATGCCAAATCTCCAATCCGCTTAAGGATCCTGTAAGGGCCATAGAATATGTGGGCAAGCTTATTACTGGATCCATCTTTCAATGTAGAATACTTGGATTTGGGCACCTTCAACAAAACCAGCTCTCCTTCCTGGAACTCTAAAGGCCTCCTCTTCTCATCAGCATACATCTTCATCTGATCTTGAGCCTTCCTTAGATTCACCTTGATTGAGATAAAAGAACTTGAGATGGGAGAAGGGTTTTACCTATGCAATTCAGTGACTCACTGATTGCTAGTACTTACCCTTTACAATTTTCCAATTTAGGCTAAAGAGAATCAACCAATCAATTGGATTAGAGTAAGCAAAGGAATCAATCAATGTATTCAGTCCATAGGATTCAAATGTTATGCTGAAATCTCAGATTAAGGCCATTCATTCACTGATTGAAGCTAATATGCATTAGGCAAGCATTGCATTCATGAATAAATGGATTCAAGCAAAGGTTGTCTGAGAATTTGATGAAAATGTTCAATTCATTAATCTCTCAGTCAAATGGCTTAAGCTCAGCAATTGGATTAATGAGAGAGATTAAAAATTGAAGAGAAATACCTTGACATGGCTGAAAATAACTTGCCAAATGCTTGATAGGGCTCCCGGTTGTCCAACGTTAGCAAAATAATCTAAGAAGCTTGCTTATCTGATGGTAGAGACCAATCTTGAAGCTTCAAATGCTTGAAATTGAAGCATTAAACCCGTTTCTCCCAAATTTTTGCTCCATAGAAGCTCTTGATCTTCAATCTTAAGCCATCCCGTGCTTAATCCTTGCAATTTGTTGAAGAATCCTTGCTGAAATGATTCCACGGGCCAAAAGGATGAAGAATATTCAAGAAATTGTCAAGAAATAGAAGCTTGGGCTGAAGCTTTCATGGCTGCCCATGGACTGTTCATGTAAGGTTCAAGAGATGCTAAAGAATCATGAATGGAGCTGAATCCTCCCTTGTTTGCTGAAGATTTCTCTTGCCAAGGACCAAGGAGAGTGTCAGGAGCTGGAGGTGAGGCAGGCTGAGCAAGGGCAGGGCTGGAATCAGCCCGAAAATTGCGCCGCAATTTTCGGGGCTGTTCCTGGCTTGAATGCTTGCTCAATCTTGAGCAAGTAGGTGCTCAACTTGAAGCTCATGCTGAAAGGCTTCTATTCCAGGTGATTGTTGGTCAGGAAGATCAGAGGTAAGAGAGATATGAACAGATCTTAGGGCTGAACCTCCATGGAACTTGCAGGAATTTCCAGGAAAGGGGAAAGAGAAACCCCTCTTTTCAAAGTAACCACAGTTTGTTCTCAAACTAAGCCCGGTTAACCATTCTTTACCCTAGTTACCTCCACTTTTGCATAAAATTTGATGGCGTCCAGCCATTTAAGCCTTTACCCGCCATATCTGACCTTGAATATCTCCAGATGTAGTCATTGCTAACTGTAGTTGTCCTGCAGCACTCCACTAGTCACTGTCTTGTACCATTTTTGTCTGAAATTGGTTTTGAAATAGGAAAATGAGAGTGAAAATGGAAGAGAATAATGGATCAAAGACTGAAGCTCTGATACCACTTGTCAGAGAGAGAACTAGGGAGAGAAGAAGAGGAGAGAGAAAGACTGCAGAGGAGAGAGAAAGACTGCAGGAAGAGAGAGAAATAGAGTGACGAGGAGAGAGAAAGACTAGAATTGGAGAGAGAAAGACAGGAAAGATGAAGAAGCCATGGAAGCTTGGAGCAAGAAGGGAGAGAAAGATTGTAATTGTATTGATATGTCAAAAAGATGTGAAAAATTACAACTTCTCTCCTTATATACTAGTGTCAGTGTGACATGGCATATTATTAGCATTCTAAGTATTTCCCAGCTTCTTACACCTAGTTAGACCTAACTAACCCTAGTTAGCCTTAACTAACCTTACTTACACAGACTACCTAACTAACATTACTTAACAGACTAACCTCACTAACATTACTTAATCAGATTAGACACACTAACATTACTTACACTAACCTAACTTAACAAACTAAACTCGCCTACCTAACCTTACTTGATTTAACACACTAAACTTACTTAATTGGCTTTATCAGACTAAGATAACCTAATTAACTTAACCTACTAAGTTAGCCCCCGTTCCTGCCCCTTCTCCTCCGTTGTTTTCCCGCTATATACAGGTATACTAGTATGCATTCACGCGCGAGAACACGCTTCCGATTTGTTCGTGCGGTGGAGTATTGCAGTTAGCTGTTCACACGCAGTCATCCTTCGCTATTCGCACACAGCCCGGGTACTGCCTTTTATTTTCCAACCCGCAAACTACATAAAATATACATAAAAATAAACATAAAACACATAAAAACTTCAAAAATTCATTAAAATTAAAAAAATTATAGAAAATTTTCAAATTTTTTTCAATATTATTAAAATCATTTGGAATATTTTTTTAAAGTGGAAATTTAAGAAAATAAATTGCAAAAAATTCAAAATCTGAATATTACTTCAAAAATTACATGTATAATGAGTAAAATTCATAAAAATTTAGTAAAAATTCAAAAAAAAAGTCAAAATTTTTCTAGAAAATTCCACAAATTCCCTTGCTCATTTTTCAATAATTTCTCAATTAAAAATACTTCCATAAAAGGCCAAAATATTATTTAAAGCCAAAAATTCTAATTTTAATACTTCACCTCATAAAAATTTATTTTAAATCCAAAAAGTCAGTTGAAAACAGAAAACAAATAAACCAAACCAAAAAATATACACAATACAAACACACCTAAAATTCAAGATGAAAAAAAAAACCATACACAAACAAAATAAAAAAATAAAAAAAAATAAAATCCAAATAAAACAAAAACACTAAGGTGCTTTATTTTTTCAAATCAGTGGTGTTTATTTTTTTTTACTAGATTCCTTGCATTTGGGGGACTACTCTGTGCACCTTCAGTCCATTGCATACACACCTCTACCAAGTATTTATTTTTTGAGCTTCATTTATTTTCATCATCCTTTAATCAGAATTAATTGCTAAAATAAACTTTATTCCAATACTCTTTCACGCGCACTTGCGCTAAACACACAGTTTTTAATAATTAAAAATCAACCAACCGTTCACTTTGCATGTGCTACGTGCGCTTAAGAGGCACCTTAATTTTTAATAAAAATGAACCAGCCGTCACAAAAAAGCACGCGCTGGCAAAAAAAGCGCTCCACATCACCATTAATTTTTAATTAATGAGTTTGCATTTAGAGATCCCAGTCTGGGAATCGTAGTCCGGATTTCGTTAAAGCATCGTTTGACCCTAATAAATTATAATTAAAATTTTAAGAAGGAACCACCGTTTTCTTATTAAGGTTTATAACCTAATAAAATATCACCCATTGTTAATAATTTCTTAAAATGAACCCTTCATTAAAACAATTTTCCCTCACTGCACTTTTTTTCCCCCTTTTTAAAATAAACATGCTTCATGGGATGGGCACGTAAAGTCCTCTTAGTTGAAATTGTTGGTCAAGGTTATGGTCATGTCCTGATTTAGGTTTTTTCGGTATTATGGTTTGCTTATGTGCTACGATTACGCATACGATTTGTAGTTTTTTTTTCTTTTTTTTTGCCTGATACAAGGTTTTGGGTGCCTATTTGTTACATCGCATGAAGTTTTTGTTCCCATATATATAGAGGTCATGCCGAATTTTTTCTAAGATGTGGGTTGTTTGGGGTGATACATTGGTTAGTTACGTATATGTGTGTGTGTATCCTTATTTTGATTGATTTCTTTTTTATAACCTTTTGGTTGTTTTACAGGCATTCTTTATGATTTTCTGTGTTGTGGTGTGTGTGTTTTCCATCTGAATATCGTCTCACGCTCCTCCTATCCAGTATGTCTCACTGATCAGTATGGATTATTTTTCCCTACTGGCTTTTGAGCCTATAGCGAAAGCAAGACTTGCGATTTTCGTGGTTGATTCATTCCCATTGATTTCAGATGATCCATCCTTGTGTGATGAGTTTCTTGCATTATACAGTAAGAAGTCTGGCCTGGTTCATGGGGCTTCCATGGTATTGACACCCCGAGGGTTAGGGAAGGCTTTGTCTCTTCCCTACAAAGAAGATTCCTTTGTTACAGCTAGACAATTATTCTCCAACGATGAGATTTTCAAGCTATTACAGAATAAGAACAAGGAGATTCTGAATGTCAAGAAAGTGATAAACACTTCAGGTGTATCTTTTTCCATGATCACTGATCCTCTTTGGAAGTTAGTCTACCAGTTCCTCCAAGACACTGTCAAAACACCATCCCATTACTTGTCTAAAGAACTCTTCAGAACTTCCAGGATGGTGTTAAAAGGGGTAGCCATTGATTGGAGCACTTACTTGCTTAGAAAGCTGGACCAACATTTTGTCAAAGTAACCGGAGGGAATGTCACAAATATCACCTATGGTTCCTATCTATATGCTTTCTTGACATACTCAGGCCTAAAGAAGGATGTGCTACCACCTCCTCCATCAGATCCAATTCCTCCCCCTCCATCTTTAGAAGAGTCAGAACCTATTGACATAGAGGATCTTGATTCCCCTCCTCCACTGGTCATTCAGCGAAAGCGCTTGAAGCGTGTGGCAGATAAAACTCCTTTAGTTCTTCCTTCAGTCACAATTTCTGCTACATCTGGCAATGACCTCCCTGCCTACCTCACATGTAATAATTTTTTGAGGGCACATAGAAAAGGTTCTTTGGAAATATCAGTCCCTTCACTGAACAGTTTAGTATCGGGAGACGCTATTCCATTCCTTTGTAATGACATCCAGAGTTCGATTGAACTTTCAGTGATAGCTTGTGTTCAACACCTATATGCTTCTTTCTATGAAGAACTGATGCAGTCCAAAGACCAATTGCATAGGCAACCTCAGAGTTATCCCCTGCTAAAGATACACTTGTAGATCTATTTAAGTAGATGGAGTAGCAGACCCAAATGATTGAGACTCAGAGAGAAGAAATATCTTCTTTGAAGATTCAGTTAACAGAAGCTCAGTCAGAGGTCATTAAAGTCTCAAAGGAGAAGAAGAGAATGTCCAAAGAAGCTCAAGAGTTTTAGACTCTTTTAGATGCAAAATTGTCAGCCTTGCAGACTGCTCATAATACAGTGGAATCACAAGCTTCCCAAATCAAGTAGTTGCAAGACCAACTGGCACAGTCACGGTCCATTCCTCCAAGCCCCAATGTTCCTATTATTCCTTCTCTCTCTAAGCAGGACTTTGCAGTTCTCCAGAGATAGGCCATATTGTGTCCATTATTCCAAGATAAAGTGGAAAGATTGCAGTCCAGGATGGATTTGTTATGGTCTACATTTGAGAACTTTCAAGAGTATGCTCCTCCGAACCATTCTTTCTTTGTCCACTATCAGTTTTGCAGAAGTTGGCCTTCTATATGAAGCTTTCAACGATGGATCTTCCTATTCCAGAGGATGGTTGGAGTGGGGCTTGGTCTTCTGAGTTGCTGACAAAAGTGGTCCATATGGTTTTTGAAGATTCTGTAATGACGGATACCATGTTGCTGTCTTACATGTATATACGGGGAGATCTGTTGATTTTAGATGATGTAGATTTGGCCTGGGATGTGGGAGATGTGGTTTTGCAAGGTGTTTTGTATGTCAATTATTTGGAGTTGCGAATAGATGACATTTTCTAGTGTTATTCTTCAAAAGTGGCTACTTGCCCTGACAATTCATGGCACTCAATGATTGATTCTATGGTCCTAAATCAACGTCAGAATGCAGCTTCTACTTATGTGCAAAGCACTAACCAATTGAGGGTTAATCTCTTAGCTTATCTTTCTAAAAACCATCCATTTGATTCATCCTTTTTTTATGCCTACTAGAGAAGATTTTTCTTAGGTCACTTCGTTCCTAGCCTATTATACTATCAACAAATGGCTCATCGCTATGATACTTATCTTTTTCTTTATCAAACCAATTCAGCAACTATCTTACCTCTTCTTTTCCAACCTCAGGGTTGTCCTCAAATTCCCATATTTACCTATTGTTCTTTCATCGAAGATAGAGTTTTTTCCCTTTCTCCACCATGCCCTTCTTCATCTATCCATATACCTTCTACTTTTCTTGTTTATCAATTGACACCTTTCCTAACTAATTCACTTAAATTTTCAGCCACTCCTTCTTTATTTTATTCCTCCTTTTATGATTTTGCCTACCCATCTCTTCATCCTCTTTTATTTATTCCACTTCCATCTCTTGCCACTTCTATTTCTCAACCCCCTTAGTTGGTTAGTGCATACGATGGATTTGATCAGCAGATTCCAAGAAGAAGAGGATGGAGCTCGACTGATTCTCTTACGGGACCACAGATAAACTGGCCAATAATTCCAGGGGATTGTCAAGCATACCAAAATTACCTTCATTTTTCTCACCAATATTCACAATCTCTAGATCCTTCAGTGAGATTGACATCTCATTTTGCTTGGTATCTAGCATACATGCATAGGCATTCCCATAACCATCAAAAGGTCATTCCAAAGCTTTGTATGAATATCAATGTAAACATTGATTCCCAACAGTTGGATGTCCTGTATTTTTATGTCCTATGTCTACCTAGTAGATACCTTGTTTTGCTAGAAAGGATGTGCTGCCTGCAGTTCTTTCAAAATCCTCCAAAGACATTTGTAGATGAGTCCTTCTCCATGGATCATTTTCGAAACCACCAAGCCTTTTAAAGGGATCACCTTCATTGATGCCTTTCCAATGTATTTTGGATGATTCTTAATGATATATATATATCTCTTTTTGGAGGTGTCATTCAAATGGTTGTGTTAGTATGTGTGTTGTGGGTTAATTGTATGTGATGAGTTCATGCTGGTTGAATAATTTGTTCGAGAGCTCTTTTCAAACTATTGATGGTGATGGTGGATAGAAAGCCTATGGTGCAAAGCTGAAGAAAAACCTCTTATATCCTTTATGAATTTGTTATGGCTTTTCAGATGAGTTAATGAATAATAAAGTTTTCCTTTAGTAGTTTTTTCTAAAGATACAGGTGATAAGTTGGGGTCATGGTTTGGTGAGATTATTGAAGATCCTACAGAAGATTAAAATTGAGCTCTTTAGTGAACTTATATTTTTCTTTTTCTTAGGTCGTGAGGACGCTTCCTTTCTAAGTGTGGGGATATATTGAGAGTGGAAAAAGACTGAATTTTTGACTGATTTTTGTTGTTTTTTAGGATTGAATGATTGATTTTTGATGGATTTAGAGTGATGTATGGTTGTTAATGGAAGTATTTGAGAGTGTTTTGGAAGATATTGATTATGATTTGGAAGCTCATGATGATTCTTAGTAGAGATATTAAGCTCTGTGATGTTCTAATAGGTTCTATTGAGCTTTTGATTGGTTTTGTATACCTTTTGTATAGCTTCTATTTTGTTTTGATTTTCTTCTGTATGAAGCATAGATTGATGATTGATGAATATTGAGATCTTTAGGAAGCCTGTTGAGTAGTTTTTGATAGTTTGGTATGGTTTCAATATGAGTTATGAGGTTCTGATGACCTTCTATAACCCTCTGTAGACCTTCTGTAGAGCCTCTGTCTCTGCTCTGTAACTGTTCTGTATCTATTCTGGTACTGTACTGTACTGTTCTATAGACCTTTTGTAAGTGTTCTGTAGAAAGTATGTGTGACTTTGGAAAAATTTTCTAACTTTTGGAAAGGATGAATCTAAGTTCAAAAGAGCTAAAACAAATGGAAGAAGCAGCTGGCTGAAGACTGAAGAGAAGATTGAAGTGACAGTGACAGTAGTGAGCTGTGAAGAGACACTGTAGTGGCTCTGGTGACTCTTCATATCAGACATACCTCTTGGGAGGTGCATCCAGGACCTAAGAAGGATTATTGAGAGCTATTATGAGAGTATTGTAGTGAGGAGATGATGTACTATTGAAAGAGACAGAGAGAGAGACCCAGAGATAGTCATTTCTATCAAAACAGTGTAACTGTATATGAGAGATTGAGAGAGAGAACTATGAAGATATTGAAGATGAATAATATGTGATTGATTTCCATTCAAAGATGGTTTATTCTTTTGTGTTCTTTTTTCTATTGATGGATTCTATGAAGATGTTGAAGATTATGGTTGATTCTATCAAATCCGTGGGAGATATCTACTATGATGCTACGTGAATAATTTCTGTTTTCTTTGTTTTGATGATCAAAAGAATGAAATAAAAGCTTGTTGATATTACAAGATAGATTTTCTTGTAGTAGAATCCCCTTTTCCTTAGTGTTCCTCTTGGGGCTCCAATGACTTACACAACTTGTAGCAAAAGTGACTAAGTGATACATGTAAAGGATAAAGGATTTGTTTTTAAACCATGGGCAAGGAATCCCAGGACAATGTGTCATGTGCCTACCTAACAATTCCTTGGCAGCACATTTTAGTGGTCCATTGGGAAACTATCCTAGATAGCTTCGCTCGGCACTCGGCGAGAATGCACAGGGTCTATTGTCTAGGTTTCCCAGAGTCCACCCAGTAATGAAAGGTACTAATCATCCCCACAAGGATCAACCTACAAGGTCGGGGTCTTTATTTGACAATTGAGGTCTCGATGCAGTCAGCTAGCTCCATTAAAGGTGTCCCACAAGGGCTTCTCATCCGATTGGAGCAATCGTAGTTACCCTTGGTTCATGGAGTGCAATGTTTTTTTTTTTCAAAAATTGGTTACGATTCAAGGAACCTTAACGAAGTTGTGGCACAAGCACCGCTATCGTAGATTTCGTGTAAGGGCTGCTGAACACGGAGTTCAAGTTGCAACAAGGGAAGAGACTAACAAGAAGAAATCGAATTTTTGATGCCAAAGTTCACTATATTCCTTGTCAAATGAGTTACATGAGGTTAATATTTAGAAAATTTTGAAGTTTCTCATAAACTGTTTTTCATTCAGGTGTATGATGACAGTTACATTGAACAGAATAATGGGCATTATCTAATAATCCAATCAAGCGTGTCCCTTAGTGCACTGACAATGAGAGAACCAGCTATTGTTCAACACATCTGATTTCTGATGCTCTCAGAGCTTTCTATCATATACACAAAACTAGTAATATATGGGATCTCAAAGCAGTGCAGCCCTGTTCTTAAACAAGTACCGGGAGGTTGGAAGAACCAATCAAGGGCCGTCAACTGATCAGTATCATCTCAAAAATGATTAGATCTAATCAGTAGTATCTCAAGAAGACTTCAGCATCTCAGAATTTCTTGGTACAAAAAAAAGAAAACTTTCTGCTCTTTGTAGATAGTAACAGGACTGTTCACTCCTCGCTTCTGAGGGAAAGAGATGAGTTCTAGCAGAGGGAAGACTGACATTTAGATCTGATGCAGCTCAAACGGATATATTAGAGCCTTGCAGAGCAATCGTGGGACATGTCAAATGCCCATCTTGCAGTTATTCTCTCACTTCGCTCGCGTTTCTGCTCAATGGGATGCCTGTGTGTAAGCATTTCAACAAGCAGTATCCCAAAGGAGTAGACATCACTCTTCAGCGTGAGCCGGTAAGTTCTGAGATACTCCGGATCCAGGTAATCGGCAGTCCCCTTCACTTGTGTAGAGACATGGGTGGAATCAAGCTCCCAAGGCCCAAGACGAGAGAATCCAAAATCAGCAACTTTAGCTCGGTAGCTGCTGGTTAACAGGATGTTAATGGACTTTATGTCACGGTGGATGATAGGTCTATCAGCATATAGATGCAAGTAGGTAACTGCATGTGCTACATTGATAGCAATGTCCAATCTTGTAGCCAAGTCAAGAACTGTACCAAACTGACCATCGAGGTGCTGACGCAGGTTTCCATTGGGTACATATTCAACCACGAGGCTCCTTTCAGATCCTTCTGCAGCATCATAGATAGCTTCATTATCCAAAAGTACAGCAACATCTGTATGCTCCAATAGGGAGTGAGTGGAGAGCATGCTGTAGTAAGGCTCCACCAGAAAGCGCAACTTTCCGCTGTCTCGTTCCTTTTGTTCCCTTCCTCATAACCAACATATCGTGGAGGTGCTCCAATAAGTCGAGACACGTGATCGCTCGATGGCTTCTGCAACTGCCTTATCTGCCGAATCCTGGTCCATCACACACTTATGCATCTCAACATCCAAGTACAGCACCCGACTGCTGAAGCATAACAATTTTGCAAGCATTGCAGGTTGAACTTGAGACGGCCACTAAAAGGCTCCTTCCTTTATCCGTTGCTGCTTCTTCCTTTATCCATTGCTGGTGCGAATCCATTGAACTGCCACTCTTGTCACTGCTGCAGATTGGCCACACCTCCTTATTTTGTCAGGCAAAAATCCAAAATTGCACAAGTGCAACGATAGGGCAGACATGGCAGACATAGCAGGGCGATTCTTCTTGAAGGAGGTTAACTTCCAGCATATCTTGTGGGTGTTGCACTGAAGATTCGACACTGGAATACCAGTCCACTTGCTCACAATCTCAGCAAAGTCATTTCCTGTGACTTCCTCTCTCAACATTGGCTTGCTTGAATTCTGATATTCATCCAAATCTTTCTCAGCTGCTTCCAGCTGTCTTTGAAGAGACATGAGACTGCCATATCTTAAGCTCTGCAACTCTATTCAGGTCATAATCCCCTTCAGCTTTCTGTCTCTCCCTATTCACCCCTGCAATACCCTCATGATTTGCTTTTTCATTGTCAGACGTACCCTCTCAATTAGTCTTCCCTTCTCCTTTTTTAGCTGAGCGACAAAAAACTCCTCTTTGACAAGAATAACTCTAGTTTCTTTACACCCATAGGAGATCTATGCACCAACTTTGATTTTGACCTTGAGGACTAACGTAGGGTATCTTTGGAGTCATCAATTGCCCCATTAATAGTCAGCTTCGAGATGGGTGATCTGCGCACAAACTTCAACTTCGGCCTTAAGAACTGGGTGGCAAAATGCTCTCTCGGTGCTTCACTAGTGCTTTACTCGCTTAAGCAGCTTTTGAGAGACTTCCTTCAACTCTATGTCATGGGAACTTTTGAACTTAGATGATCGGCTTCCACAAAGCTTCCTTTGATTCCACAATTCCCTGCACTTTTCTTGGAGATCATAATTGAAATTATCAGCTTGATAATGTCCTTTAGCATCAGTTTTTCATATTTTTCTAACACACACACATCATGCATCCAAACAGAAACACACACACACACACTAGTGGAATATATACATTGGATGCGGGTACTGAAAGGATGGATTATCGTAATGCATCAATCACACACACAATGAATCACACGCAGAAAATAACACAAATGCACAACAAAAAAAAATGGAGGTGTATACGGCTCGGATACGCAGTAGCACGACACCGCACCTTTCCTCTAAGGTAATTTTTTATTAAGGTTTTAAGACCTGACCCTAGGTAAGTCAACGCTCGACTCTACCTAACTTTTCCTAATTAACCTTTAGTTCAATCTCTTGAGAGAAGCTCCCAACTTACCAAGACCATCCATCCATAGGACATCTTTGTCAGGGATCTTGCCCACTCGCTTCCCACAAATGGTTTTCTTTAGTTTTCTAATTACCTATCACATGTAAAAGTAATTTCGTGAATTAACCCGTTATCATAGGTTTCTTTGCGTAATTTATGGCACAACACAAAGACAGAGAAAATAGTATTTTGACAAAACACATTTCAAAAAGTTATTTACAATACTTGTTCCCTTCTGCCTACCCAAAATATAAACCTTCGTTCACTGGAAAATCCCTTGTGTTTGTATAGCAGAAAAGAAACCCTCTAAGATTTCGGTCCCTTCACTAGTATCGGGGACTCTAGGATCCCATCCTGATTCTTATGAGGGTCAGGCAATCCCCAGGAGCGATCGAGAGATTTACGGCTAGACCCCCCTCGCACTCCCACCTCCTCTTGCCTAACAAATTCCTCACCGGGTGGCCTCTTGCTATCGAGGCCGGTCCCAGGGTCTGGTCCAAAGCTCCTCACGGTTGTACAAAACAATCCCCCTTGGAGCAAGCTTCTGCGTCTAGCCATGGGGGAGGCATAGCACAATGTTTCCTCTTATTATCTTGATTATATATTTACAATTAGAACTAATTGCTACAAGCACAATAAATCTTTCATGTGCAACCATCAATGCATGCACAAATAAAAAAGAAACAACAGCAAGTGTTTTTAGCATAGGAAGAAACCCCACCCAAATCTAGGATTTCTCTTTTAAGGTTCCACCTTATTCTTAGGGTTTCGCTTCCTACTTGCAACTCTTTTTCGGATCCACACGTTATTTTGCGAATCTGAAGTCTATTTTATCAATGTGAAAAATTTGGTATTTTTGCCCTAAAAGATAATATGGGCATTTATACCTATGGCAAGCAATTCATGCACTATCCTGCCCTAACCCGTGCTTAGTAGGATTTCAAATGTTTTTCAAGTCTGTTTAGTCTTTAGAATTTATATTGAAAAAATCTTATCAATGTCCAACAAGTCCTATAGACTTTCAATATTTATTTAATTTTCTAATACTGATAGTTTCAGGGTTGTCGAGTACTTCCTAGTTGTTTTTGCTTTAACATTCTTGATATTTTAGGTTAGGCTTTCTCCCTAATTCATACATGAGCCAACTCATAATATTGACGCTCTTGTTGATATAATCATTAATATTAATAGTGTGTGTGCTTTCAACAAAAAAATAATTTTTATTTTATTCTACTCATATTCCATGGTTTAATCGATGACTGTTGAACTTTCAACATTATCTAGAAAGATTAATTTTCATTTAGTTATGTCCTAAGTGCAATGCTGATTGTTTGTCTGAAAACTTTGTTCTAGAAAATGCAAAAATCATAAGTGTAATTTCTCTTTCATCTTTCAAACATCAAATTATATTACTATGCACCTAATTTATGTGCTTCTAGTATATATTTTCCTATATAATTTTTTGTTGATTTAATTATTTGATTACTTCATGGTATTATCTAAATGATTTTCTATAAATTATTATAAAACTCATATGCATCTGTTTATCATTAACAAAATGAAATAGAGATAGTCACTTTTAGGAAAAAATTATAAAATATTTTCTTCCCTAACACCATCTACCTTTTTTATGTTATTATAATCATACACGTCATTAATAAAATAACAATAAATATAATGAAATAAAACATAATTAAGATATTTTCTTAATGGCACGTATATAACCCTTTTCCAAGTGAAAGAGTGATATTTTCACTAAATAGTTAATCATTATATTACTTAGGCTATTTTTCTAAGCGGCAGTTCATATGCATTTTCTTTAGAACACGTTTGTAATTGTTTAAAGTAAAATATAGCAATAAGCTTATAAAAAATTATTTTTTTCCAAAGCAACGAGATGTTACCTTTTTGCTCTAACGGGGGTTTCACCAATTCTTACCACGTTATATTCTCCATCGGTCGTGTTCTTGCTTCCCTTGCTTCAAATGGGCTTTTTGAATTTCTATGATCTCGTGGAGCCATGGATGTCAGGCGAAATTGACATGGTAGTTCATGGAGAGTTGACGGTCGTCCAAAAAAATTTCACCAATGTTTTTCTTAGTGATATGGCTGTATGGGAGGAAGGCGTAACAAGGGGTAGAGAAAATGGAAATGAGGTCGAAGAGGGGTATTTTCCTCCTTCAAGGCTCAAGCTATAATGGAAAAGAGAAGTAGAGAAATTTTTTCATCATCAAGGGGTCTTCCTTCTTGCTTTCTTTGTGAAGGAGAGAGGTTGTATTTATAGGCATGAGGGGGAGCATGCAATTGACTCATTCTTTTGGCTACTTAACAAGAGCCAAGTAAGCTTTATAAAAAATGTATTTTGATTACCTACATGTTTAATGGTGACATGGGGATTATTTTAGAATGCTTTCTCTCCCTCCATGCATAAAAAACGTTATGAATTTTGGCCTATTTTTAAAAAAACGTATTTGTTTCCTCAAAATGACTTCATCTGCTGGTTTTTGGCCATGTTACCTCATGACTTATCTAGTTTATAAAGTCATGCCATACTCTTTTATACTTAACTTACTCAATATCATGCTTATTCTTACGTGTTCTTTATCTATCGATTAAGGCTTTGGCGATTTGTCTTGCGGTTACGAAATCAATTTGATCTTTGATGCATTAAATGGAATTGAGAATGCTAAATCAAATTAATGCGAAAAATGATCAAGTTGTCATAATATTATTTACCAGGTGTCTTTGCTTCTTATTGGCTTGGAACATTGAGGCGTCTTCTCGTATTGGATTACGGAATTGATTTAATGCAGGACTCGATATCAAGAAAATTACATGTAGTCACTTATGTGATAGCTTGACGAGTATTTTTAAAACATCTCAAGCTAGAATTTGTTTCTTGATATGAAGTGCTGTGGTGGGAATATTACACTAGCTAATCACCCCAAATCACTTCTTCTGGACACGGATTATAGAGGATCACAAGTGCAAAAAGGGGCCTATTAGCAAACCACCATAGTGGCAGTGGTGACCCTGAATCTCATTCTGAGCCTTGACATCCATATATCATGGAAACACAAGCACTAGTTGTCCAATTGATACCATCAGCCATGTTCCAACCTATGCATCACACATTGTTGAATTTCTAAAATCCTCCTCAAAGCACAAGGATTCTATGAGAATTTTCATAGTTTATTTACCAAACTATCCATGCTTGGACCTAGACTAACCCTTTCACTATCTCTTCAAGTCCCACTCACGTAGAGCCCAAGCAAGCACCACACTCCTTTCATTGAACAAGGCTGCCCCTTAACCTCACCTCTTCCTTCTCCTTCTCCACCTTTTTACCAAACTATCCATGCTTGGACCTAGACTAACCCTTTCACTACCTCTTCAAGTCCCACTCATGTAGAGCCCAAGCAAGCACCACACTCCTTTCATTGAACAAGGCTCCCCCTTAAGCTCACCTCTTCCTTCTCCTTCTCCACCTACTACACCCCCTTTGGAGGACCAAACCCATCACTATGGGACTTTTTAGTACCCACTCTACCTACATGCCTGGAAAAGGATACACTACCTCCAAAAGAGGATATTCTTTCTAATCTTTAGACATCTATCCCATATCAAATTAGCATGTATCAACCCCCCACTACTAGCCACCATCAAGAGACCACACCAATGTTGATCAATCTACAAAATGGCTGGAGATTTGTTGATACTCTCTAGCAAGCCAATCACAAATTGCTTTATGCAAGTGTACTCTACTTTTGACAACATTTCCAAACTCTTTTCTCTCATGGACATCTAGTTAGTTGACCCTAACATGCTATTGTTGGTGTCTTAGTTGCATTCGACATGGGAAGAACATGAGTATCTCTTTCACACAAGCCTAATAGTTATCGATCAATTAACACAAGAAATCCTGTGGAAATAGTTAAAAATATACTGAATACTTCCATCCTATGTGAAGAATAGAATTCTTAAGGACCCTTGTGCTATCGATAGTTTACAATAATTATGCAAATCTACCACTCGTTTCTTGAATAAATGGTATTCCTTTTGACATGAACCGCAACACTCAGAAGTAAGATTGTCACATCACTACCAAAAATAGAAAGATTATAAGCTTCCTAAAGTATGATCCTACATACTACAAGACCACATTTCTTTGCACCAACATGGAGTCTCATGCACTGACTCCACCTAGGAGTTGCTTCACTATCCACTCCTCAACAAGTCAATATCCAAAGAAGAACTTCATGTCTCCAGTTGATTCAACAAACATTCACTCTTGGATGACCTCATATCATATGTTTACAGGCTCCTTGTTTGCCATGACAGCCTAGATGCTCTTGCCAACTTAGAGTACAATTCAGACTTCTACCGCTACTGGATTCCCAACACAACTTCTATCCCTCAATAAATGGCTCCTCTTTTATACATAAATAAAACAGTCACTTTTATGACCCCAAAACCCAAACACAACACACGCATCAAAATCAAGTGCCCAATCTTAAAATCTTACATTATTTTCTACAGGGGAATAATTTTGACGACTAATCCTATCAAGATTGAAAAGTGCTACCATCAATCAACTAAAAAAAGACCTAACCAACTTGTAGTAAAACTTTGGTTATGGTAAATGGTTATATATGTAAAAAGATGGTAAGTAAAATTTTATCATGATCCTTTATGTGAAGGAATTTAATCATGAGTTACTTGTTTTGTAGATAGTGGCCCAATGTGTTCCTACACTTAAACCTATCTCAACCCCTATACAGATCAAGGATGCCCTCAATGAAGATAAAGTTATACAGTTTACATGACTATGATATGGACATACATAAATGGATAGTAAGGCACCTTAAGTTCAAAGTACTAACCAACCTCACAAAATTGGTAACAAGGCATCAAGCTATCCAAGATTTGATAATTGAGTGTGGCTTGGTTGAGTATGTCAAATCCACAAAGACACCCATTCATTTCCTGATACTGAGATACTCAAACTAGATTGTTTATATACTTAGTATGGATAGGCCAGCACTATGAAGACAAAGAAACTATGATTGAGTTTACCCCAAAATTGGATTAAGGAAACCTTATGCATCAAGGCTGGATCTAGGAAATATGTTAGAGCATCCGGTATGCATCAAGAGATTTAGCAATTAGGGGAATCAAAAATAGCTATATATGGAGTTAATTTGAAAAATATACAGAGAAGAGACTAAGAGTCACAACATAGGTGCTCCCATGATATATTCACTTTTTGTAAAATCACAATGTACCATCCAAGTGCCTAAAATGATTGATGGATGATATTTGGATAGATAATCTAATCAATCAAGACCTAAATGCATTGTGTTTAGAATGCATAATAGAATCTTTAGCCAAAACCCACAAAGTCCTTGAGAAGAATCCCAACGATAAGGTTAGCCTATCAGAAGGAAAGCATGGCCTCATCAACTGCGGAGAGATTCTTACAAAAATTCTAAGTAACAATGTAGAAGTTCCTCTCAAGCATGTCATACCTGCATCGTACCTGCAGGATATGTTGACTAACCACAACCACCCAAGGAAGTATTGGGGGGAATCTAAAAGCTACATTGAAGAATGTAGGAAAAGGAAGGAAAGAGAAGAAGTAGATTCCAATTCATACTCTAAAACATCCAACAAGGAGGAGACAAATGAACACAATCTATGATTCGATTGGTTTGAAGGAAATCAAGGAAGGATATGAAGAAGATGGAGGAGAGAATAGTACAATATGTCAAAATCTCCTAACCAAAAAAGAGTAGGAAGGAATAGGGTCAAACAAGAGTAAAGAGAAGGTAGGCAAGGACTCACAAACTATCCATGGTATTTCCTAGGAGTTCCTTCCATGGTGTTTCCTAAGAGAAATTAGAACCTCTTGTGAGCAAGCAAGAACTTTAGGAGTAGTTAAATGAGATAGAGGAAACTTACAATAAGTTTATCATTCAATCAAATGAATGTGTGCAAGTCCTACAAAATTAACTCTAATAGAGTAATTCTATGCTTTAGGAGAAAAACATAGAGATAATAGAATCGCAATAGTAAATTACAGAAAATGAGTTGTCAACTTACAAATAATGTGCTCTGACGATCATAGGAGGTAGTAAAAATAGCACTACAAGAAAGAGAAAGATGGGAACATCAACAAATGCAAGGATAGTGGAAGATCACATGTGCATGCCTCTAGGAAACTATAGCTAGCAAAGTAATTGGATTTGTGAATTTAATAGAAAATCAAACTCAAAGGCTCTATGAGGAAACTCTCATGAAGATGTTCATTGACTTGGGCATGGCACTATAGAGGAAAAGTCAATAGAAAGTAATAATGGAAGTATATAAGCATGGTATGACAAAGCAACAATAATTTAGAGAATTTTCTTTGTTTTCTTTCATTCCACAAACAAAAGACATTGAAGACCTCAAAGCCCAACTAGCTTTGGTGGGGCTGGCGCCTTAGAAGGATTGGAGAAGATTCAAGGAATCAATACGTTTGCTATAGAGAACACCAAGATTTGATCTATCATCTAAAACACAAAGGGTATGGGGAGAGAGAGTTAAAAGCATAGAACTCCTGTAATAAAAAACAAGTCCCCTAGAGCCTCCCTTTTTCCTCGAGCCACTAGCCAACATGACACCACCCATGGATCTATCTAGCATACCAAACTTTGATTTTGAATAGTCAATGAAACAACCAACTTGGAAACCCAAAAAGGAAAAGAGGCTTATGAAGCCATGATTGAAGACTTGAGGCCACAATAGTAGAAGGTCGTGGATTTTTCCCTCCCATTTGAACTCTAGTTGAAGAAGAGCAGGTAAACCCTAAAGAGATGATTAAAAAATACAAGAAGAATGTATCAATGTGGTAATTCTTGAATTCAAGGAGGATGAAGGGAATAGGTTCAAGGAGCCTTTATCCCCATGCATAGTGCAAGTAATCATCCAAGCAACCAAAGGCATAGCAGAGAAATGGGCGGGGTAGCCTGATGTAGCTTCCCTTAAGGAATATTGTTAGGCCACAAATAGCAAAAGCAAATACCTTGCCATGAATCCATGGGAAGCTTGGCCAAGATAATCACAATGGAGATATCCCATCCTAAAAATGATAAGTCAACATGGCAAGCCACTCAAGAAACATTACAAATGTAAATCCACTCCATTGCCTCTACTCTCACTGGCATGGCAGCAAAGAATACAAGGAGAACATGGTAAGTATAACTTTTTCAAAATTCCAAATGTAAGAGCCAATGAAAAGAAAAAGACCTACCTATTTTAGGCCCTTGACTTCATCCCATCTTTTACCATTTTCATGAGAAGATTCACTAATTGCTCAAATCCTTCCTTTATTATGACATGCAACTATCTTAGCTTTCCCATTACAATACTGTGGCAACCTATCACACCATATGAGGAGTTACTTTGGTTACTATTTTTAAAAATGTGAATACAAGGATTGATTGAGTGGCAATGATATTCTTTCATGTTGGAGCTGTATTATTATCTCCTTATTGTATTAAGCTATTAGAAAATATGGTGGATAGTATGTCAATTCACACTCTATACACATACTTTCTTCCCTAAGTTACACCTATAATTGTACAATTCACTAAAAGAATATATGGTTAGCATAGGATGCCTCTAGCATTCCCTTAGGCGAGTCCCTCAATAGTATGAATGCTTGTCAAACTTATTCACCCACCCAAAAAAGGAGACAAGAAGAAAAATTAAAAGACAAAGCATAGTTACATACTCACACCATGTAGGGGTCCATCCCCTAGTCCATGCCACCAAACCACAACCTTACGACTCATCAAGGGTAGGACAACTCAAGCATGCTTGATAGACCTATCACCTTGGGTATAGCATCACACCCAATCCTACACAAAATCAATCCATAAGAGTGGGAAAACATTTCGATTATACTCAAAACTCAACCCATCTCCCGATTTCAAGGCACATGCACTCCACATGGCATTGGAAAGGTAGAAACACCCTTCAAGGAGTGCAAAACACCATGATATCTACATTGGAAGACCCATCAATAATTGGTGGCCAACACCTTTTTCTTCATATGATCTCCTCCACCTACAACAACCATAGCCCTCCTTGTCTCCACCATAACCAAGTTCTATCTATCCTTCATTACCATCCAAGCATCCCCTTCACCAAGACCATTGCATTGGACCATTCCAACACCATCTGCCAACCACATTGTCCTCTCACTGGAGTGAGTCCAACTAGGACTAGCACTCAACTAGGAGGGGGATAAATCTTAATCGATTGAAGGAATTTACATGACGAGAAAGAAAAACATGAAACCACAAATTTTTTTGCAATTATTAGGCCAGGAAATCAATTGTTGCAAATGAGGGCCGATCTCCCTCTTGTGAAACTTGTAATTAAATTTAGTAGCACTTAACATAGAAACTTGGAATTAATTGTATTCATAGAGGGAAGAGCAAGTTTGGCCCAAAAAGTGTGATGGATGTCCAAGAGGGAAACCCTATCCCTAAAAGGTTGTATAAAAAGTTTGAAAGAGAATGGAAAGGGCTATCCATGTGTGTGCTAGTTTCTTGTTCTCACTTTCTTACTTTTCATTGAGAGAGAGAGAGAGAGAGAGAGAGAGAGAGAGAGAGAGAGAGAGAGAGAGAGAGAGAGAGAGAGAGAGAGAGAGAGAGAGAGAGAGAGAGAGAGAGAGAGAGAGAGAGAGAGAGAGAGAGAGAGAGAGTGTGTGTGTGTGTGTGTGTGTGAGCTTGAGAGAGGGATTGTGTGAGAGTAAGGGACCAAGGGTGAAGCTTCCATCCCTTCTCTTAAGTGCCCTCTCATGCCTATCCTCATGCTCTTATCTTACATGTAAAGGCCATAGAGGGTGAAAGGGAAATGTGCATGCATACATGTGTAGTGGAGTCTTCCAAGAGCTATCTTTATTCTTGAAGGAGAGCCAAGGGATCTCACTATGATGTTTTTGATTTTCTTGCAATGTGTAAGAGGCTAGATGAGAGCTACCCAATGTACTGTGTGTTCAAACCACTTGAATTGATAAGAGGGTGTCCAACATCCCATCATTGAGTATGTAACACACAACACTCTCTCAGCAATAAAGTAGAGGGAGACCCTAGCAACATGAAGAGAAGAAGGAAAAACCCTAATCATATGTGTACTACAAGCTAAATCCTTTGGGTGGAATCCTACAAGATTCTATGGTGGGAAAGGACCTGAGCTACTTGCGCACTATAGCATGGACAAACTATGAAGATTGCTTTTGAGCCTTTAAAAGCTGAGACTCGAATGTTTTAGAGGAAACCATTACTACAATGCGTGAGAAGTATCCTAATCCCCCACATATGATATTTACAAATAATTAGAATCAAGAAAGGATAAAAATTGCATGTTTCAACAAGAGAGCCATCATCAAACATAGGGTAGTTGAAAATAAGAGGAGGGTAGAGCAAGGCTTAGATTCTGGTCAAGAGGGGATGGAAGCCCAAAGTAGGGTGGAGCAAGAGGCCTTTATTCTACATCAGAGGAGACACGATGAATCCAAACTAAGTGATTTGGTTTATCACATTTTGGGTTAGGAGGAATTGACACATGGAAATCAAAATTTGTAAGTGTGTGTGTGTGTATTTGGATTTTTCAGTTGAGTATTTTCCACCACACATCAAATGTATAGTTTAAGCAATACCATCTACTTGTGGTCATTTTCAAGTAATATGAGCTAGTCTTGGTCATTCTTGTTGTCTATATTTGAGCGAGAAAGGTGAGCAAGGGTTGATGCATATCAAAGCAAAGAGCACCACAAGCAGTACCATCTACTCTTGGTCATTTTCAAGTAACATGAGCTACTCTTGGTCATTTTTGTTTTCTATATTTTCAAGAGAGGGAGAAAGGTGAGCAAGGGGTGATGTATATCAAAGCAAAGAGCACCACAAGTGATAGCATGATAGTGATGAGAATGATGATGTAGAAAGAGGGGATGGTGGTAATAGCTCTTCACAAGACATATGAGCTTTCATGTACACAGTAGCCTATTAAATACTGGAAGCCATGCTAGCTAGCTTCAAAATCATATAGACATCAAAGGTATACTTTAAGCAATACCATCTACTCTTAGTCATTTTCAAGTAATATGGGCTACTTTTGGTCATTTTTGTTATCTACATTCAATGGTTTTAATATCTGTTAATGTATACTATTCCTAATATATGCATACAATTTGTAAAGTTGACGCTCAGCCCAATGAGTATGTAAGAAGGGATGAAAGAAAAAATAGGGAGTTATTGGTTGTTACAGAACTATGCCTACATCGCATAGCTTTACTCTAGAGCTTCCTATTTTCTTTTTTTTTTTGCACAGGGTATGTTTATAGTAGCCTAAAAATGCACATAAAAATTAGAGATTAAAGAATGTTTAAAAATTCACTTAAATTAACACAAAAATTATAGGTTTGAGATGTCGGGAGGATACTGTTGAGTTTCTAGGAGATTGGCTATGTCTGCATACCAGGGAGTAATTGTTTCAACTAGAAACAAGGAAGCATCAGGAAGGTCTGGGTCATCTTGTTCCTCTTCTTGTGTTTGAGGGATCCGTGATAGATGATCGGCTAACAAAAGCTTCTTCTTCTCATGGCTTGAGATGCCAGGAGGATACTGTTGAGTTTCTAGGAGATTGGCTATGTCTGCATACCAGGGAGTAACTGTTTCAACTAGAAACAAGGAAGCATCAGGAAGGTCTGGGTCCTCTTGTTCCTCTTCTTTTGTTTGAGGGATCCATGATAGATGATCGGCTAGGACATGGGAATGGCCAGACTTAGTGACCACTTCAAAATTGAACTCTTGGAATAGGAGTAACCATCTCATCACTCATCCTTTAACATCTGCTTTGTTCATCAGGAAGGATAGGGCTTCATGATCCACATAGAACTTGAAATGTATTGACAGTAGATAATGTCGAAACTTCTCTAGTGCAAACACCATTGCTAAGCATTCAAGCTTTGTCATTGTATAGTTCCATTCCCTATCAGTGACCTTTCAGCTTGCATAATAAATGGGTTGATCTAATTTAGAAGGGCCCTTTTGACATAGGACAGCACCTAGCCCTTGAGCTGATGCATCTGTGTGCACATGGAACTCCTTCGTCAAATCAGGAGGTTGTAAGATAGGTGCTTGGATAAGGCATTGTTTTAGGGTATTAAAGGTCATCAGTTCAAAGGAAATCCGCATCTTTCCTTAGGAGCTTGTGCAGAGGGGCTGCCTTGGTTGCAAAATGTGCAATAAATCTTTTGTAGTAGCCCACATGGCCAAGAAATCCTCTCAATTGCTTGAGATTTGTTGGTGCTGTTAAGGCGGCAATCTTCTCAATCTTCACCCAGTCTGTTGCAATCCCTTGTGCAAAGACAATATGGCCCAAAGGAACTCCCGATGAGACACCAAAGACACATTTGTCGAGGTTGAGAGAAATCCCATACTCTCGGCATATGTCAAAACATTGCTCTAGGTGTCCCCAGTGCTCGCAGATTAAGCTATAGACACAGAAGTCATCAAGATACACCTCAATAAAATCATGAAGATGATTCTGGAAGGCAGCCATCATTACTTGTTGGAAGGTGGCAGGAGCATTACAGAGCCCAAATGGCATCACTCTATAGGCATAGGTCCCCCATTCTGTGGTGAAGGTTGTTTTGGATTGGTCTTCTTCTGCGATTTGGACTTGGATATATCCGTTGAATCCATCCAAGAGGGAATACAGCTCATGGCCTGCCACTATGTCCAACAGTTGGTCTATAAAAGGGATAGGGAAATGATCCTTCTTCATCTTCGAATTGAGCTTTCGAAAGTCCACACATATTCAAATTTTCCTGTTCTTCTTGGGTACAACCACAATGGACGAAACCCATTTACTATTAGCCACGGGATAAATGAACTCTGCTTCAAGAAGTTTCAATAATTTAGCCTTCACCAGAGCAGAATAATTAGGATTCATATGCCTTTGTCTTTGCCTTACAGGTTTGACATCAGGCTCTAGGTCAATGTGATGTTGGCATATGACCAAGCAAACACATCTAAGTTCTCTTTGAGTAGGTCTCGCAGGACCACTAATTCTTCTTCTGGAAGATTGAGACCCACTTTCAGGTGACGTTCAGTACCATTAGTATCCAAGAATGTTACTTGCCTTTCACCTTTCACTTCGCGGATAAACGTCCCATAGAGTGCTTCTGACTCTTTCAACAGAGTAGTATCCTCGTCTGATGTTCCACTAGAACCAGTATCCTCCTTCTGAATAGATGACTCACTCGTCTGTTGAGGTTGCTGGAAGGGTATCAGAGCTTTGTTTGCTTCTGTGTAAGTGGTAATTTCTTTTGGACTTAGGGATTCATCTTCCGAGGATGCGCCCATGAATGCCACATAGCACGAACTTTCTAGAGGCTGTGGCTTTGATGGCTCTAGCTTCTATTGGCAGGGGGCATCATCATCATCTTTTCTTTGGAGACTGAATAGTTAGGGCGAGAGGAGCCACTGGTGAACTTAATTTTTATGCCTTTAATCCATTGCTTATACAGATTCTGCATACTTTGTGGTCCATTGGCCAACCCAAATGGAACCATGGTCATTTCATCGAGCATTGGAGATCTTCGGCCTCTGAGCTCTCTGTAGGGATATCAACAAGATCATTCATTATCAGAGGAAATTATTCATCATATTTTCATAACCCGTTTCATTTTCTTCCTCATCATTTTCATCCTTTCCCTCTAGAGGCTCTATCTCTGCTTCTGTAGAGGCTCTGTAGGAGAAGAACAGATCTTCTACCTCTGCATCTGCTTCTACTTTTGTCACAGCTTCTGACTCTACTTCTATCTCTGGCTCTGGCTCTGGGTCTGGCTATGTGTGTGTTACTGTCTCTGTGACTATCTTTGTGACTATCTTTGCATTCGCTCTGTCTCTGTTTTGCCTCTGCTCTGTCTCTGTATCTGCTCTGTATCTGTTCTGTCTTTGCTCTGTCTCTACGACTGTCATGTAACATGGAGAATAGTACATCCATGCTTCTATTTCATTGTCAGAGTTGATTTTAGAAGTTAATTATAGTTGAGGCAGGAGGTATTCTCCTATGGACAAGGATTTTGCTTCTCTTGGTAGTTGGCTTACAATGCCCACCGTTAGGGACTGTGCCTCTATTTTCTTGAGAAAGATTTGCTTAACAGCCGTTGCTTGACAGTCGCTTCGTCTCCTGATGTACTATCTATTACCTCGTTGGAGGAGTTAGTTATGACTTCGATGGATGTGGATCCATTGCCTTTTTGCGATCCATACAACTTTACCACCACTTTGTTGGGTCCTCTGCCTAGGGTTAGGGTTGCTTTGAACTAGTCCATCCTAGATCTTGCTTCAAAAAGCCAAGGTCTTCCCAATAGCAAAGGGTATGAGGTCCCTCGGTTTGACCACCAAATATGTTATCCAATAGTCTCTTCCTGCAAGGGTTATTTTGACGTATGGGAGGATGCCCAACGGTTTAATTCTGCTTCAGTTTGCCAATCTGATAAGCAACTATGTAGGTTGAATTCCTTGCAACCCTAAGTCCTTCATTGTCACATCTGTCATTATGTTTATTGATGAGTCTCCATCAATCAATGCATCTGAGATGAAGCGTCCTTCAATCCATACACTAATCTCTGGGATTCCATGATCTAGAAAGGCGTTAGCCACATCTACTTCCTTTACAGGCTCTGGGGCCTTATTGGTCTTAGTCATTGTTGAAGGAGCGATCCTTAGTCCACATCTTCTTGTCAAGATGCTTTTGAATTTCTTTTGACAGCTGGGAGATAGCATCAGCAACTATCGGAATGTTAGGTTAGGTTTAAAAGTATCTAGGTCTTTGATCGAGTCATAATCTTTGATAGGTTCCACCGGCTTCTCCAGCCGGCTGGGGAATGGGGCTACACCCATTTTCATCTTCCCTTTTTCTTCTAATAATTGCAGCATCGACACTTCCTCTTTCTGAAAGTGCTTTTGTATCATCTATCTCCTGGACCTCTGGTCCTGAATCTAGGACTGTCTCTGTAACTCTATGTAGCACTACGGTGCTCTATACTATACTGTTCTGTCCTATACTGCACTGTCCCTCTGTTTGGCAGGTTGAACTTCACAGTCTTGGCAAAAGAATTATTTTCGTTCTGAACAACTGGTTCCTTCTTCTTGGTTCGCGTAACAATGGCAACTTCCAACTCTACCAAATTGGAGGCAGGCTCTTGTACCTTCTATTGGCTATCAATGCCATTGGCCTTTACAAGGGCTGGGCTTGGACAGTCCTTTGCAGTGTGGCCTTCACCTTTGCATCAGCTGTATAAGGGCTTGTAATCCACAGATCGTCTAGGGTTTGGACAATTCGGGGAGATATGTCCCTTTTCTCCACACCTATAATGTTCCACTTCTAATCTTTGACCACCGCTAGACTGTCGTCCTCTGTAACTTTGAGAGGGAAACCTCCTTGGACCAAAATTAGGACCAAACTCCCTAGGCTTTGGTCCAATATCCTGTGTTGTCATTTTGGATTCCAGAAAGTTAAATCTTGCATTTTCATCCTTCTGTCTTCGTTCATGTATCTCTTTTAGAGAGAAAATATCCTCTGTATGGTTCTTCCGCAAATAGTAGGAACAGAGGGCTCCAGGAATGGTTGGTTTTCGGGTACATTCAGTGGCTAAATGTCCCGCTTGATGACATTTTCCACACCATGTATTAGAGCACATCACATCTCTTCCAGCTCCCACAGGAGTGGATATATTGGCGATATTCATCTTCAGCGTCTGTAGCTGCTCTGTAATCACATCCAGAAGCTCTTTCTTGATACTTGCAACTGAGTTGGATAGGTAGTCCTTCAGATTTTTACCTCCTGAAGTACTTGTAGTAGGGTTTTGGAAAGCTTCTGTAATTACTGCATACACTAGTTGGGTCGATCCAGAAGGTCCTTTGTTCTGGTTCTGATTCAGAGCTCTTGCTGAGACTTGGGGCTGTTGATTCCGATTGGTAGGATTCCACTGTTGTTGAGTCGCCATTGGAGGAACTATTTGAGGCCACTATTGTTGTGGTTAAACCATCATTTGAGGCACTGTCGTCTATGGTGACCACAGTGGATTAGGTGCATTATATTACAGCACTGTTTGCATTTGGGGATAGGAGTAGGGAACTATCCCTGGGACTGCGTTTGGTGAATATACCATTCTTGGCATGGGAGGAGGTAAGACTCCTCTTCCTGGAGTCACTAATAGCCTTGCTTCAACTTCGTCATACAATCTTGTACCTTTCGCTGCAGCTTGTAGATTGACTGGTCTTATCAATTCCACAAACTTGCAAACTTCTGGTTGTAGGCCTCTGAGAAACACTCCTTTCTGAATACCTTTGTCCAAATGATGGTTAGTCCATCTCTTCAGAATGGATTCCATTCGCGAGACATAAGCTTCTACTCTTTCTCTAGAGGACTGACTTAGGTTCATGAACTCCTCTCGCATCCACTCTTCGAAAACTTCACGTCTAAATTTAGTGAGGAAGGCCAACTTCAGGTCGTCCCATGCGCCAAAATTTCCTCCTTCTTGTCTCTCGTACCACTGAAACACTGTGCCCTTGAAAGTGGCGGGGAATATTGCTAACCAATGCTCAGGGGTTCTGGCATTGTTAGCTACACATGCTACCATGAATTTTGCTACATGAAGATCAGGGTCTTCATTGTACTCTCCCTTAAAAACTAGCAATGGGACTACATTTGCTGGCTTGTCATCAATATTTCCAGGATGAATCTAACTAGGAAGGGGACCTTGAGTCACCATGGGGACTTCTATAAAGAGTGCTTTTAGGGCGTCAAAGGAGGCTTCTGCTATACGAGCTCGTTCTCAGCTTTGATTTTTGCCTTCTCTCTTCTCACGTACCTCTGGACTCGTTCTAATGCTTGCCTCTTGATTGTGTCATTCATGAAGGGGTTGGCTCCAATCAGTTCGTCTATACTCAATAGGATAGTATCAGAGAGGGCTTCATGCTCTGATGGATTCTCTGGCCAACATCTCTTCTACTTCCTTCTTTTCAACATCTCTGAATTCAACTTTCAAACCACTACAGAGGGGGAGATATTCCGTTCTGAAAGTATCAAAACTCATTCTTCTTAGGATCGTTGTTGTGTCATTATAATAATGCCATCTTTTGAGGGTTTCAACAGTGTATGTTGTGAAAAGCACTCTGTCTACCGACTTCCAGTGGGTTGCTAATTGGATAAATAGAATATTGTTAGTGCACCAAGCATCCCACGTATATTGCTGTTGAGCATCCACGAGCAAATTCCAACTATTTTCCTTCTTGTTTTCATGAACCTCCACAGACCACAACTCCTGAAGCTTCTTCACAATCTCCCACTTGATGATGTTTGGAAACTTCTCAATGAATGCCAAATCTTCCATGGGTGGTCATTCTCTCTGTTTCTGCTCTTCAGTTTGTTTCCAAACAATTTTCCACCAAGATGCAAGTTTATACTGCTTCAACAGGAAGAGGAAATAGTCCACCACATAGAGCATGCATCATGATGGTAATATGTTTCAGTCATTGTGGGATGAACTTCTTGTGGAAAGTGGCTTTGATAATGAGAATCTCCAACTCTTCAGTGAAAGAAGGAACTTTACAAACATCCATTGAATTCTCCTCTTCTTGGCAATGCCATTTCCTTCATTTTCAGCCTCTTCTGATGCTTGTTGATGCCAAGTTTCCTCGACTGTGCACCAAAAACATGGAGCCCCAAGAGGAACACCAAGGAAAAGGGGATTATACTGTAAGAAAATCTATCTTGTAACATCAGCAAGCTTTTACTTCATTCTTTTAATCATCAAAATAAAGAAAATAGTAATTCTTCACGCAGCATCATAGTAGATATATCCCATGGATTTGATAGAATCAACCATAATCTTCAACATCTTCATAGAATCCATCAATAGAAAAAAGAACACAAGAGAATACACCATCTTTTAATGGAAATCAATCACATATTATTCATCTTCAATATCTTCATAGTTCTCTCTCTTAATCTCTCATATACAGTTACACTGTTTTGATAGAATTGACTATCTCTGGGTCTCTCTCTCTCTCTTTCAATAGTACATCATCTCCTCACTACAATACTCTCATAATAACTCTCAATAATCCTTCTTATGTCATGGATGCACCTCCAAAGAGGTATGTATGATATGAAGAGTCACCAGAGCCACTACAATGTCTCTTCACAACTCACTACTGTCACTGTCACTTTAGTCTTCTCTTCAGTCTTCAGCAGCTGCTTCTTCCATTTGTTTTAGCTCTTTTGAACTTAGATTCATCCTTTCCAAAAGTTAGAAAACTTTCCCAAAGTTGCACATACTTTCTACAGAACACTTACAGAAGGTCTACAGAACAGTACATTACAGTACCAGAGCAGATTCAGAACAGTTACAGAGTAGAGACAGAGCAGAGATAGAGGCTCTACAGAAGGTCTACAGAGGATTACAGAAGGTCATCAAAACCTCATAACTCATATTCAAACCATTCCAAACTATCAAAAACTATTCAATAGGCTTTCAAAAG
Organism: Lygodium microphyllum; assembly: GCF_053477565.2. Classification (NCBI taxonomy): domain Eukaryota; kingdom Viridiplantae; phylum Streptophyta; class Polypodiopsida; order Schizaeales; family Lygodiaceae; genus Lygodium; species Lygodium microphyllum. Next base: position 41,854,287 of record NC_141157.1, on the reverse strand, counting down.
ATCTCAATATTCATCAATCATCAATCTATGCTTCATACAGAAGAAAATTAGAACAAAACAGAAGCTATACAGAAGGTATACAGAACCAATCGAAAGCTCAACAGAACCTATCAGAACATCACAGAGCTTCATATCTCTACTAAGAATCATCATGAGCTTCCAAAACATAATCAATATCTTCCAAAACACTCTTAAATACTTCCATTAACAACCATACATCACTCTAAATCCATCAAAAATCAATCATTCAGTCCTCAAAAACAACAAAAATCAGTCAAAAATTCAGTCTTTTTCCACTCTCAACAGTCATGGAACATAAAACATGAGAAGTGTGGTCATGAGAATATGACTTGGTAGGTTCCCTTGGGTTATATTTTCTTGGAGCCTATGATGTGGTTGTGAACTTATGATATTCAAGATTTACAAGTGTATTGACAAGAAAAGTCACAAAGAAGATGAAGTTTTCTAAGTTGGCTAAGTGTAGGACATTGTGTTTACCACAGCCTTTGCTTATGTGACCTAGTTGTGATCTATTTGAAAGTCATGAACTATCCACTTTTTTCACTACATTTTATGGGTTTTCATAGGTTGGAGTAGAGCGCATCTTGGATGAAGGAGAAGGAAACTCATATACTGCCAAAAAAAGGAGAAGAAGGCATGCAAACCACAAAGGAAGAGGGAGACAATGAGCACTCTCCACCACTTGACAATTAAGTGTGTCTTCTGCCCATGCATTGGCTATGAATGAAGCATCATGTGATTGTAAAGATGGGGGGCGGGGGAACTATATATTTAGGGCAGTAGCCCATTCTTGAGGCTCCCAAATCATTCCTGGAAGAGGAAGAGGTGAATCTTGTATTGGGTTTCCATCTACATGCTATGAATAATCTATCCAATCAAGAGAGCCAATAGGAGTGTCTTCTTGGTTGTATTTTATTTGGAATGTGGGCTGCTATTGGCTGCCCAAACCTGCAATTTAGTGGGCTGAAGCTCTTCATTTGAACCTCCACTCCATTCTTGTCACTTCAAAGACCAATCTTGGCTTGAATCTTCAACTACATGTTAGCCTTTATATCCCTTGCCTTGATAGGCATTCAATGTACTTCATAATGGAAGTATGAGATGATTTTGGACTGGTATTGGCTGTCCAAAACTATCATTTGATGGGCTGAATCTCATCCTATTGTATTTTCATCTACTTTTGTCTCATCAAAGGGGTATCTTGGCTTGAGAATTTACCTACATGCTAGACACAAGATTCTTTTAAATAGTTTGATGATCAAAGATACTTCTTGCCTTTTTTATGGAATACATGAAGATTGGTTTTGGCTATCCAAAACTAGAGTTTTCTTGCCAAAAAATCACACACTCATTTGCTCTGTCAATTGTAATCATCCTATGGTGGATTTTGGACTTGATCATACTCATATATTCTATGATTATGTCTTCTTGATGGATAAAGCCTTTGTGGAGCTTCTCAAATGATTTATGTGCTTCTTTTTAGGCTCAAATACATAGCTTATCATAGGGATTATTGGAGCAACTATTCCCATCTCTTTTTCTTGAAGCATTTCTCATCATATTTGGGTCTTTTCTAACATTAGATGGATTGAATGTCTAAGTGTAAGCTGACATTGCACTAGCATACTGAAGAGAAGATTAAGAAGCTATCTTGCTTGTCCTTGCTTATGCCTAGGCTGAAATAGGTAGCCAATTATAGAGGCAAGAAAGGGAAAGAAAGATAACTAGCCAACTATCTTCTTCTACAAGCATTCTACATGCTCTATGTTTCTTGATACATGAAGTTTATGATAGGGTTGAATTGATTTGAAGACCAAAGTGTAGTCTTGGATGATTTATGTGAACTATTTGGACTGATATGGGGATTCCTCACAGTCGTCTTGTGGGCATCAAGATTATCTTTTATATTATATCAGCTTTGACATGGAACATTATACTTGCAACTAGGTGCTCTAAGCAGTCTTATGTTATGGGAGCTTGAGCTATTAACAAAGGCATTTGTTGAAGATATTTTTGGGCTAATTTAGGGCTGTAATTTTCAGCCATAACAGTTCCAAACTAATAGCAGCCAGTTCTCCCTATTTCCCTTGAATTATACAAGCCCTCTTGATAAGATTTGTAGGTTTCCCTCTCAAAGTTGCAGAGGATGACAATCTGGCAGTGGTCAGAGATCCGAGGTGGAATGTTATAGATGTGGAGAAAAGGGTCATATCTCACCGAATTTTCCAAACCCTAGACGATCTGTGGATTACAAGCCCTTATGAAGCCGATGCAAAGGAGAAGGCCATATTGCAAAAGATTGTCCAAGTCCAACCCCTGTGAAATCTACTTCTGATACCCAACGAAAGACCCAAGAACCTGCTTCCAATTTGGTGGAATTGGAAGTGGCCACAATAATGCGACTAAATAAAGGAGAACCCGTAGTTCTAAACGAGAATGTTCCTTGTGCCAAGATTGTGAAGTTCAACCTCCTTCGAGAAAAACAGAACAATGCAATCCAAAATAAGAAGGTACATAGCACCACAGAGCCACAGAGAACTACAGAGACAATTGTAGAGGTAGGACCAGAGGTCCAAGAAATAGAGGATGCAGAAGTCCCTCCTCATGAATACGAAGCACATATGTTGCCGCTCCTAGAAGAAAAAGGGAAGATAAAAGTGGGTGTGGTCCCATTTCCCAGTCGATTGGAAAAGCCTGTGGATCCTATCAAAGATTATGACTTGGTCAAAGACCTAAACACCTTTAAACCAAACCTAACATCCTGACAGTTGCTGATGCTATCTTCGAGTTGTCGAAAAAGATTCAAAAGCAGCTTGACAAGAAGACACGAACTAAGGATTGCTCCCCTAACAACAACAAAGTCCAACAGAGCCTTAGAACCTGTGAAGGAAGTAGATGTGGCTAACGCCTTCCTAGATCTTAGAACCCCAGAGATTAGTGTATGGATAGAAGGATGCTTTATTTCAGATGCATTGATTGATGGAGGCTCATTAGTAAACATAATGACGGATGTGACAATGAAGGATCTAGGTTTGCAAGGAATTCAACCTACACCCTTGCAGAAAGAGACTATTGGCTGACATATTTGGTGGTCAAACCAAATTCTTATGGGACCTCATATCCTCTGATCTTGGGAAGACCTTGGCTTTTTGAAGCAAGAGCCAACACAGACTGGTTCAAAAGCACCCTAACCCTAGGCAGAGGACCCAATAAAATGGTGTTGAAATTGTATGGATCGCAAAAAGGCAATGGATCCACATCCATCAAAGTCATCATAGACTCCTCCAATGAAGTAACAGATGGTACATCAGGAGACAAAGAGGTTGCTAAACAGATATTTCCAAAGAAAAATAGAGGTACAATACCTAATAGTGGGCACTGTAAACCAACTACCAAAGGAAGCAAAGTCTTTGTCCATGGGAGAATACCTCCTGCCTCAACTCGAAGCGACTTCTGAAATCATCTCTGACAGTGAAATAGATGCATGGATGTACTATTCTCCCTGTTACATGGCAATCGCAGAGACAGAGACCGAGTCAGAAGCAGAGATAGAGCCAAAGACAGAGGCAGAAACAGAAGCAAACACAGAGACGGAGGACATGTTCTTCTCCTATAGAACCTGTACAGAAGCAGAGATAGAGCCTCCATAGGAAGAGGATGAAAATGATGAGGAATAAAACGAAGTAGGTTATGAAAGTGCAGGTGAAAAATTTCCTCTGATAGTAGACGATCTTGTTGATGTCCCTATGGAGACCTTAGAGGTTGAAGATCTCGGCGTGTTGGATGGAATGACCATGGTTCCATGTGGGTTGACCAGCATAAGCAATGGATGAAAGGTATACAAATTAAGTTCACCAGTGGCTCGTGTCGCCCTGAGAATTCATTTTGGAGAACAGATGATGATGATGCCCCTCATCACAACAGAAGCTAGATCCATCAGAGCCACGACTTATAGAAGGTCCGTGCTATGTGACATTCCTAGACGTATCCTCTGAAGATGAATCCTTACGTCCAGAAGAAATCGCCACTCACACAGAAGCAAACAAAGCTTTGATACCCTTCTAGCAATCTCAATAGACAAATGAGTCATCTGTTCAAAAGGAGGGCACCGGTTCTAATAGAACATTAGATGATGACATTACTCCCTTGAAGGAGCCAAAACTCTATCCATAAGCAATCCGTGGGACATTTATCCGCGAAGTGGAAGGTGAAAGGCAAGTGATATTTCTGGATACTGACGGTATTGAACATCACCTAAAAGTGGGTCTCAATCTTCGAGAAGAAGAACTAGTGGTCTTGCGAGACTTACTAAAGGAGAACTTAGATGTGTTTGCTTAGTCATATAAAGATCTAAAGGGGATTGATTCCATAGTTTGTCAACACCACATCAATCTAGAGCCTGATGACAAACCTATGAGGAGGCAGAGACAAAGGCATATGAATCCTAATTATTCAACTCTGGTAAAGGTTGAATTATTGAAGCTTCTTGAAGCCGAGTTCATTTATCCCGTGGCTAACACTGAATGGGTTTCGCCCATTTTGATTGTACCCAAGAAGAATAGGAAACTTCGAATATGTGTGGACTTTTGAAATCTCAACTCAAAGACGAAGAAGGATTATTTTCCCATCCCTTTCACATACCAATTGTTGGACATAGTGGCAGGCCATGAGCTCTATTCCCTCTTGGATGGATTCAACAGATATAACCAAGTCCAAATCGTAGAGGAGGACCAATCCAAAACAACCTTCACAACATAATGGGGAACCTATGCCTATAGAGTGATGCCGTTTGGGCTCTGTAATGCTCCTGCCACCTTCTAATGAGTAATGATGGTTGCCTTTCAGAATAATTTGCATGATTTCATTGAGGTGTATCTCGATGACTTCTATGTATATAGCCTAATCCGTAAGCATTGGGGACACCTAGAGCAATGTTCTGACCGATGTTGAGAGTATGAAATATCCCTCAACCTCGACAAATGTATCTTTGGTGTCTCATCAAGAGTTCTTCTAGGTGATATTGTCTCTACACCTTTGGACTAATGATTGTGAAAAATCCTTTAATACCCTAAAATAGTGCCTCATCAGAGCACCCATCCTACAGCCTCCTGATTGGACAAAGGAGTTCCATGTGCACACAGATGCATCAATTGAAGGGCTAGATGCTGTCATATGTCAAAAGGGCCCCTCTAAACTAGATCAACCAATCTATTATGCAATTCGGAAAGTAACTAACCGAGAGTAGAACTACACAATGATAGAGCTTGAGTAGTTAGCAATGGTATTTGCACTGGAGAAGTTTCGACACTATCTACTGTTAATGCATTTCAAGTTCTACATGGATCATGAAGCCCTATCCTTCCTGATGAACAAAGTAGATGTTAAAGGACAAATGACGAGATAGTTGCTCCAGTTCCAAGATTTTTATTTTGAAGTGGTCACTAAGCCCGGCTGTTGCCATGTCCTAGCCGATCATCTGTCACCCACGGATCCCTCAAACAACAGAAGAGGAACAAGATGATCCAGAACTTCCTGATGCTTCCTTGTTTCTAATCGAAACGGTTACTCCCTGGTATGAAAACATAGCCAACCTCTTGGCAACTCAACAATATCCTCCTGGCATCTCAAGCCGTGAGAAGAAGAAGCTTCTATTAGAATCAGCCCCCTACACCTAAGCTTCTCAATGCACAATGCACGGTCTGTTCCTCTGCACTGCACCATAAGGCTCCCTGGCCTTCCTTCTTGCACTGTATGTCAGCCCAGGGCAGGATGCGCTGTTGCACCATCAAATGCGCACAAGTCATACAACCTCTACACAAGTGAATGTGAGGATTACATCAATGGGTTTCAGGAATGGGCTACCCTCTGTATCTTTCAACAGAGTGTGAGACAGAGGGTGGGCTGAGTGTGATTGGAGTTTCTCCTCAATCCATTCCGAGAGGTGAGATTGAGGGACGTTATGACAATTGGAGTTAGGTATGTTTCCATTTCCCTATGCACACACGGGATGGGTCTCTGCCGCCATCACAGGACACGTCACCCTATTCTGTACATTGCACTACAAGACTCCCTGGCCTTCCTGCTTGCACCTATGCCAGACATTGGTTGGACGCACTAATGCACCATCAACTGTGCACCCTGGCATACTTCCTCTACACCATTCCCCTTGTCGATTTTTAAACTGGGTGTGAGATCTAGGTTACCATCAATACTATCTAGAGTGATGCTAGTAATGGGGCGTTCATTCCCATCTGAGTGCTGCAAGCTGAGAGACTATCCTTTGTCCACGAAACCTACCAGACGAGCTTTATCAATCAGCTACCTCTCTGGGTGTTGTTGTGTGGTCCCTGCCTCATTGGATGTATACTGTGAAGACATCTTCATACCTCCTGCAGAGCCAACTGCGACATAGGACGTGACATCAACCATCAACTGCAACGCTCAGTGAAACGGGCCAAGTTTTTCTAACCCTATCTTTATGATTGCAAGTGTATCTAATGTTTTAAGTGTGGGGACATTAGAGTCCAGTTGGTTAACGAGTCTTAGTTTATCTTGATGCATTTTACTCTATTCGTTAAGGTTTTAAGTGTAGGGATGTGTCCCTGCACGTCTGATGTGCATACCCCCTGTATATGCCCCCAGTTGATCATGCATGTATGCCATGCCCTATTTTTACCCTCATGGGGTCCCTTCCCCACCCACCCGTCTAACTTTACCCCATCCTTGGGGCTGTTCCTTCACTATTTTCCTTTATCCCTTGTTTTGACGTTTTGCATGTGAGTGCATCCTATGTTCACCAAAATCCAAATCCAACCTTACAGCCCTGTTCTTCCCTTTGAATAGCCTAGTTTTCCTTTTTACCAACCCCTGTTTCAACACACGGTTCTTGAGATATTAATTTTTGATGCATTTCGTGTAAATTAGACAATTTTCCATGTGAATGCACCTTTATTGCTTCAAAACTGATTTCACATGACAGCCTTGACAACCACCTTTCCCTTGATATTTTTTGTTTTTATTCTATGTCATTCCGATGCACGGTTGGTCACATATTAATTTTTTCGAGTTTTCGACACATTTTCGTGCGTAATTTTCACATTTTTCCCATGTGCACATGCCCTGCTTGCACCGGACTTCTAGTTTAATTTGACCGTAGTGTCCAACCAACCTTTTCCCCTCTTTTTACTTTTTTCTCCCCCCTATTCAGACCATCAAATTTTTAGTTATTAATTTTTCCATGTGTTTTTGGGTGTCCTTTTTGTATTTATTGCATGTGAAGCCCTCCTAATTCCCCCGGAATTGTGTGTTGATGTGACAGCCCTATGAATCCCTTTCCCCTGAACATTTTTTCTTTTTTGTGCCCTTCATTCTGCCAAATGGTTCTTTCCGTACTAATTTTCGAGTCCCTTTTCGGGTCTGATTTTTGGGTTTTTCCAATGTGCACGTGGCCTATCTCAGTCGGAACTGTGTTTTGACATGATAGGGTTGTTGTGCACATTATTCTGCACATTTTTCCTTCTTCTCACACTTCATTCTGACTAGCGGATTTTTCGAAATTAATCCCTGAATGTGTTTTCGGCGCCGTTGTTTGACTTTTTCCCATGTGCATACCCTGCTTTTGTCCCAAACATCCTGTTGTACTTTTCCATTTCTCTTCATCGCCTAACACATTTTTCATTTTTACGGAATTGCATTCTGTCGAACGGTTAGCGAGTTATTCATTGTTTTTTGTTTTGCCGTGTTCCCGCATGCCTCACCTCGCACGTGAACGCGTGCGTTCTTGGATTTACGCGTCTCGAGACGCCCCGTCGCCCTCATGCCCTTTTCGTACCAATGTTCCAGCTGTGTTCAATCCCATCAATGCAAAAATTTTCCCCCCACCCTGTGCATACGCACGGGACGGGGGTGCGCTTTCCTTTTTAGGGCTTTTATTTTATTAATTTATTTTTTTCCTATTTCTTTACATTAACTATCCCCCTAATCATTGTTTTAATTTTTCCAAACAAAAAACAAAACAAAAAAAACAAAGCAACAAACAAAAACAAACAACCACAAAAAAAAAAACCAAAACCCAAAAAAAAGCAACAACAATAACAAACGAGAAAAATGAACACAGCAAAATGACAACAACAAAAAACGAGGTTTTTTTTTCAATTAATTATCATTAAAACCAAGAAAACCACCAACCAAAAAACGAACACACAAACCACAAAAAAAAGAAACAAAAAATAAAAAATAAAAAAATCAATTTTCAAAATTTCATTATTCTTTAAAAAAAACAAAAACAAAAACAAAACAAAAAAACACACAAAAAACAAAAAAACAAAAAAACACAAAACATAAAAAAACAAACAAACAAACAACTAAACAAACAAAAAATAAAAATAAAAATTAAAAACCGTTTTTGTAACTTCATTCTCCTTCATTTAATTTTAAAAAAAAACCAAACTCCCCCCCCCTCCCGGGCGGCCAACCGTTCTTCTTGTTCTTCTTCTTCCTCCTCCTCCTTCTCCTCCTTCTTTTCATTCAACTTCTTTTTCGTCCCTCTTCTCCTTCTCCTCTCCTCCCCCCCATCTCCTCCTCCACCTCCCCTCTCCTCTTCCTCCTCCCCGTCCTCCTCACCGCCCTGTCTACGACTGCCACTGCCCGTTGGAGCCATCGCCCCGACGCCGCCCCGTTGGAGAAATCACTCACGCCCTGGGCCGCCACCGCCCGCTGGAGACGTCGTCGCCCGTTGGGCCATCGCCCCACTACCGCTCGTTGGAGCCGTCGCTTGGATGCCACCCTGCTGGAGAAGTCGCCGGCGCCTTGGTCTGCTACTGCCACACCTGGGAGACGCTGTCCCATCCTTCGTCTCCTCTACCTCCATCTCCTGCTCCTCCTCTTCCTCCACCTCCTGCGACTCCTCCGCCTCCACCTTGTGCTTCTCCTCTACCTCCACCTCCTGCACCTCCTCCCCCACCTCCACATCCTCCTCCTCCCCCACCACCCCCTTACCCAAGCCCCCTTCCCCCACCCCCACCCCTACCCAAGCCTCCCTTCCCCCACCCCTTGTTAAGCCCCTCTTCCCCCACCCCCTCTTAAGCCCCCCTTCGCGTGCAGCATAGTTTTTTTTTGTGGTTGCGGGTCTTCGTTGCGGCTGTTCACACGCCCCTGTGCGTGGTCATGGAGTTCGTGATCTTTGCGGACGTTCACATGTGAGGACGCACGTCGAACTTGTTTGTAGGCGTGCGTAGTTGTTGCTATTCACATGCGACTGTTCACCCACACGTCCGGGTATTCATTTTTAAAATCCCATAAATAATTCCCAAAAAAACATAATTTAAGAAAAAACATAAAAACAAATTTCAAAAAATTACAAAAAATTTCTGAAACTTTTTTCCACAATTGTAATATTTTTAGTCATGAAAATTTCCATTAATGAATAACTAAAAATTCCAAATTTCCTACAATTATTCACAAAATGATGGAAATTAATAAAAAATCCAAAAATACCTAAAAATTTAAAAAAATCCAAAAAATCATATTCACTTTCTTTTCCATTTTGGACTTGTTTTTGGAATGAAAAATTATTAAAATATTTTCTAGAAAACACTTCTTTTTTGAAAAAATCTTCTAACAATGTCATTATCATAAACACATCCTTTGAAACTCCCAAACATGATAAGAACATTTCCATCACATTAAAACAGAATGGTTTTCAGCCCTCATAGTGGGACAAATTGGTTCCTTGGTTATTATTTAAATAAAAAAAAAACACAAAAACAACACAAACCAAACCAACGAAACAAATAGAAACAAACCCTCATCTTCATTTACTGTTTTTTTAAAAAAACCAACAACAATAAACACAAAATAAATTTTTTTAAAAAATAAAAAAGAAAGACAAAATAAAAACAAGAAAACCACACAAATCAAAATATCACACTAAAATTTCAATCCACATCTTCTTCTTTATTTAAGTCATGTGTATCATTATTGTTGTGTAGTCAAGGTGTTAGTTAGTTTTCGTTTTTTTTCTATCCAACAGGACGACTATTGTCTAGTCGACCTTTTGTCCATTTTTGTGGATTTGCCTGGATTGCGCATTTCATTTTGGAGGACGTGGTTTCAAACCTTGCGAGTGTCCACCCACACATTGCCATGTTTCTTTCTTTGTTTCCTCTTTCACTTGCACCATAACACACCATCAATTATAGATAAAATCCATTGATTATTCCACACACCCAATTAACAGAATGCACATCATAAAATTATAATTAAAACAAACCGGACGTTAATTATAAAAGGAACCTCATCGTTGCAACCCACTTAATTTTTGTAAATTAAACTACATTCACAAGTGCACATGCACACACGTTATAGACACATTAAATTGTAATTAAAATAAATCCCCCGAAGTCATGCATGCATGCACTCAAGTGCCACACATCATGTAATTATAACAATGAATTGCATCGATATAGACCAAATCAAGTCAAGTTGTGTCAAGTCTGAGAGGGGCTGGGGCTACGTTTCCAACTCACCATGCAGCATTAACAGATTAACTTAACAATGAATTGTGTTTAATGGATTGTCTAATAAAAAATGAGTCATTAGTTTCACCCACCCACTTCACCGCACTGTAGGATGTTGAACGTTACGTGGGATTTGGGATTATTAATCCATATGGTGTTTATTCTATTTTTAGTCAGAATATTTGGTTCAATCATGATTTTTTGAGTTCGTGTCTGGGCTATGGTATATGTGTCATTTTTGTTTTATTTTGTGTGCTTGATATGGGGTCTTGGGTGCATGTTTGTTGCATAGCATGAAGCTTTCGGTCGCATATGTGCATAGGTCATGTCGAATTTTTCGTAGAATGTGGTTTGTTTGGGGTGGTTTGGTCCATTCAGTATGGTCCTCAATCAATTTCCTATCAATGGTCTTAGTGGATGTTTTGTTTGTGGATTTTGCAGGTTTTCTCTTTGTCTTCATGGTTTTGTGTGTGTGGGTTTTTTGCTATAGTTTGAATGGCACCTATTTCTACCTCTCCGATTGTGGTACAGCTGTTCCCCTCACAGTCCATGATTATTCCCTCCTTTTAGAGGTGGATTGCATCGATGTGCATGCCTCCGCCCATTTGTTGCCTTCACATTGCCATATGTGGATGAGAAACTTTGTTACTCCTTGGCTTCTTACAAAAACTAGTCTGGTCTGGTGTATAACCGCACCTTCTGTTTATCTGTAGCTAATATCAGTGAAGCACTGTGCTTGCCTATTTTTGCTTCATTTGTGCCCAACGGTAACTAGTTGCTCACTGCTAAAGACATTGTTACGTTGATGAAGAAGGAAACTTCTACCCCCTTGCTCCTTAACCAGCTCATTAGTAGTTTAGGGGTATTTGTTGCCCATATCTCTTCTCCCATATGGAAGCAGCTATGTCAGTTCCTCTAGGACCGGTTTATGTCAAAGCAAGTCTGTATCCAAGTATCTGTCCAAAGAACTTTTCACAGCTTCTGTAAAGATTCTAAAGGGTGCTAAGTTCAATTGGGCAGGCTTCCTACTATCCAAGATGGATCAACATTTCCAGTGAGTACGGAAGGGTCGAAACAGTAATGTTTCCTATGCTGCCTTATTACAGAGAATCCTCACTTTTGCGCCTCCTCCTGGTGGTGTTCTAGTGCCTGATCCTGCTCCTTTACCAGTGCAGCCTACATCTTCAGTACTTCTCCTCGGCCTATGAAACCTAATTCAAAAGATAAGTTGTGTTTTCTCGCAAGAAACGCCTTCACACGGAGGGTCCTTCTAATCCTCCTATATTAGCTTCCTTGGTACAAACATCCATTCCTGTTGTTTTTGGCAGTGCCCTTCCTTCATTCCTTTCCTGTACCAATCTATTTGCAGCCCAAATGGAAGGACGATTAAATTGTAGATTCCTTCATCTTTACAAACCATATTATCTGGACCCATGCTTCCACAGATGGTTTGAAATGTCCAGTCTACTTTGGAAACCTCCCTCACTTCTTGTCTTCAGATGCTGTAAACAAGTATTTACACTTCCATGCAAGACAAGGTGGATTCTTTAACCAATCAGTTGAGTAAGGCACTAGAGGATCTGTGTTCCGAAAGGGCTACACTCAGTGATATCCATAACCAAATGACTACTGCCACAGCCTTAATGGATTCACAGAAGCTAACTATTCAAGAGCTGAAATCTAAGCTTGCTAAATTGGAGGAGGAGAATGCATCTCTAATGATTGAGAAAAATTCTGCCCTTGAGGAAATGGTCACTTTGGCTAGTAAACTTGCTACTAGTGAGGAACAGTTGCAGCACTCTCAAGAAACTGTAGAGTCCCAAAAGAAACTTATTGAAGAACTTAACCAAAGAGTGGCTATTCTTTTTGTTTCTCCTCCTGCTCCTATATCTTCTTCTTTGTCTTCCAAAGAGGAGCTTGATCAATTGCAACAAAAAGCTAAACTATGTGATGGGTTCTCAGCTAAGGTTGAACGCCTTCAGTATCATATGGATTGCATGCAAAAAGATTTTGTCTGTTATACTGAATTGGTGTCACTCCCTCCTTCCTTTTGGGTGAAGTATAACCAATAGAGATTTGCTTTATATATATCCTTAAGCAATGTGGATTTGGAGCCTCCAGAGGATGGATGGTCAAGTCTCTGGCCTGCTAATCTCTTGAGAGTTGTTTTCGATCGCTTTGTGGATGAGTTGATTTCCCATGAGGTCCAGTTACTATCTTTCATGTATCTTACAGGCCATTTGCAGATCTCTGATGAAGAAGATTTGAATGTTTATGTGGGAGATGCCATCTTACAAGTAGTGATGTATGTGCACTCAATTGAGCTTCTACTAGCAAAGAGTTTGCAAGCCTATCATGAGTAGACATTTTGGTGTAAGGGGCATCCTTGGCATCCGCCTTTGGAGAATGTTGCTTTGGAGCCTAATCGACCCATAAATGTTTTTCATAAATCTGATATCCAACCTCTACAATCTCAGTTATTGAACTTTATTGCTGATCACCCGTTATTTATTGAGTCCTTTTTTCAAGACCTTATTTTTCATTGTTCTATTTATCCCTTAGATCCTGCAGATCTTCTTTCTTATTCCCTCATGTCTTACCGTTTCCCTCTTTATGTTTCTCTTCTTTCATCTAGTCCTGACACCATTTCTCTCTTATCCTTTACCCCTTCAAGATTTCCTCATATTCTTGTTTTTACTACATGTCCTTTCATTGCTAATCCTACATTATCTCCTACTCCTTCTGAATCTCCACCTACCGTTCCTCTTATTCCTTTTGTTTTTCCAACAAAATCCCTTCATACATTTTTTATGTATTCTCCGTCTTTTCCACCTAGGATTCTTTATCCCTTCATTTACCTTCCTTTTATGATCTATCCTATCCTCCATTACAATGTTTCCCTTTTATTCCATTGCCCTCTCCATCCGATTACATCAACCTTCCTCCTCAGACAATACTAGATACACCAGGGTATGATAGTGACATACTTCGTCGACAACAATGGACACTACATGATTCTGTGATAGGACCAATGTTTAATTGGCCTTTTATTCCAGGGGCATGGGATACCTCTGCAGCATGTTCGAACTCGTACCTCCATTTTGCTAGAGTACATGCTACTTCTGGGGATACCACTATTCGCATTGTAGCTCATTTTTGCTAGTATCTTGCTTTCATGCATGAGCAGTCCACCCTGAATACTCAAAAGAGTATCCCACAATTGTTGCAACATCCAAATGAGGATGTAGCTATTTCTCACATGGATGTTCTGTATTACTTTGCACATGCCTTCCCTACCAGGTTCATAATTTTACTAGAAAGGATGTGTTGTCTACACTTTCTCCAAAATGTACCTCAATACTTTGTAGATGAGAACAAAGCCTTGGACCGTCTTAAATTTAGTATGCAATTTAAGAAGAAACACCTTCATCCTACTTAGTAGGAGGTTTTTGATGATTGTATCCTCTCTTTCTTAATGGAAACTTCTTCTTTCTCTCCAAATTTTTGGAGATTTATGCCATTCAAACTATATTTGTATATGGGTATTTTTTATGTTGGGTTTTGTTTATTTTTTATATTGTGAGGAGCTGATGAAGATGAAGCTGTGAAGATTGCTGATGATGGTTATAACATGGTTGCAATGTGAATTTGGATGCTGAACTCTTATATCCTTTAATAGTTTGAGTTATTTTGGTTTTATGGTATTGGAATGGTTTTTGGTATTATTGGTTTTCCTTTCATATATGTTTTAGATACAGGTTCCATGAAGCTGACATGTTGGGGTCTTCATAGTAGCTAGTGATTTGAGCTGGATTGAAGATTCTTTTTAGTAGATATTAGAGCTTTTTTTTTTCTAAGGTCACAAGGACACTTCCTTTCTAAGTATGGGAATATGTTGAGTATTGAAATGATATGTTTTTTGGGTTGATTTTTTGTTATTTTTGTTACTAAATGGTTGTTTTTTGTGATGGGTTGTTTGAATTTGAAGATGTTTTGAAGTGTTTGGAATGGTTTGAGTATGTTTGAAGGGTTTATAATGGTTTTTGATGAGAATATGTTGTCTTGTAGGGTTTTGTAAATTTTTCTGTTTGGTTTTGTAAGGTCTGATTTTCTTCTGTTTTGTTTCTATTTTGGTAATTGAGATGGTTGAATGAATGTTTTGAGAGATGGTTGAGGTTGTGTTAAAAGGTTTATGAAAGATTGAATTGGTTTTGGTTTGGTTTTTATGGTCTCTATTGCTCTTCTGTAAGGTTCTATTGTTCTGTTGTTCTGTATTTATGTTGCTGTGTGGTCTGTTTTGTTTGTTTCTGTTGTATTATGTTGGATGTATGGATGTTTTGTTGAGATGGCAAGCTTAACACGTGCAGACATTGATGATGGACCGCCTGGGGCTAGATGAGTCCACACGTCTATACTTAGCATGTTGGTGGTCATTATGATACTCACATGGCTACTAACTTATCACTTATTATATTTAGTTTGTTACACCTACCTACAGCTGGCACAAATATAACGCCAGTCGATTAGTGTAGTCGGTTATGCAATGCTTGACTTAGAAGGCCACTTTTCTTTATGTTGTATCTTATCTATACTTTGTGTACATTGTATAGTGTGTGGAAGAAGAAGAAAATTCAGCAAGTGTTTTGGCCTCCATCTCTCTTCTTGTGTTCTTGAGTGAGCTTCCTCTTGTGTATACAGTGTGTGTTTGGCGCAGCACCTCAAGCAAGTCCCCTCACCATGCGTATCTAATCAACCCAAAAAACATATAATTTCAGCACTCAACATATGGTATGTCAATTTTTTGGGTTGTGGGGATATGTTGAGTACTGAAAGGAGACACATGATGATGTATGGTATATTGATTCAGATGTATCTAATCATATGACCAGCCATATTGAATGGTTTAGAGAGATGCAAGACTTACAAAACTTAGGTTATGTGCAGACAGGTGATGATTCATGCCACCCAATTTCACACATTGGAAAGGTTCCCTTGTCCTTGTATGATGACCAGACAAAGAGTTTGACAGATGTATTACATGTGCCATCAATTACAAAGAATCTAGTGTCTGTTGGTCAAATGGTATAGAAAGAGTTGCAGGTTTGATTCAATGTAAAAGGTTGTTTTGTAGAAGACTTTAATGATAAGTGTAGGTTGGTCGCAAAAGGAAGTAGAGTTGGCCGAATGTTCACTTTAGATGCTAGAATTCCAACAATGGATGCTGCAATGTATGCTAAAGAAAAAGGAGTAGTTGCAAATATTGAAATATGGCATAAACGTATTGGACATGCAAATGTGCAAAGGTTGAAATTGATTCAGTCCAGAGGATGGTTACAGGGTTGCCTTCTTTTAGCGTTGCAAAATTGCATAAAGTCTGTGAAGCATGCCAATTTGGTAAGCATGCGAGACAACCCTTCTCGCATGATAGAGAAGTGAGAAGAAATATACTTGATGTAGTACATACAGATGTTTGGGGGCCTACACAGAATGTATCTCTTGGTGGCATCAAATACTTTTTCACATTTATTGATGATTGTTCAAGGAAGTTATGGGTATACTTCATGAAGGAAAAGAGTGATGTGTTTGAGCACTTCAAATCTTTTAAGGCAGCCGTTGAAATAGAAACATGCTTAAAAGTGAAGTGCTTGAGATTAGATGAAGGGGGAGATTACCTCTCTAATGAGTTCAGTGGCTTCTTGAGGACTCATGGGATAAAGAGGCAATTTACTTTCAGGTATATCCCACAGCAAAATGGTGTTGCAAAAAAATAAAATAGGCATATTGTAGAAGTTACACTGGCATTAATGGCTGAAAAGAATATGCCCAAACATTTTTGGTCTGAGGCTATCCATACTGCTGCCTATATTATGAATAGAACTCCCACAGTTGCAGTTCATGGGATGACTCCTGAAGAATGCTTTACTGGCAAGAAGCCTAATGTATCACACTTGAAGGTATTTGGCTGTGTTGCATACGTTTATGTGCCAGATGAGCTACGGAAGAAGCTTGATCCAAAGGCAAAAAAATGTGTTTTTATTGGATACTCTTTAGAGCAAAAAGGGTATCGCTGTTATAACCCTGTCACATGTGAGTTCAGATTGAGCAGGGATGTTATCTTTGATGAGATGGGAAGTTGGTATACACCTACTGGTGATGTTTTGGATGATGATAATGATCAAGACAGCTATGTGCAGAAAGATAAACAAGAATCACGGAGTCTTAGTGGACCAAAAATATCATCTGGTACTACACCTATAGTAAGCCCTTGGTCTGGGAGACTAAGGAGTAGCCCCACATCTTTAGGAGAATCTATAAGTGTTACAGGGAAGGACAAAGGAAAGAAGAAAGTATTGGATGGTAATGATGTGTCTACCAGTCATTTGAAATTTGATGGAGATTCTAGTGGTTCGGAGAGTTTGGATGATGAGCTTGGAATTCCTTCAGTTAGAACACCAGGTGTATAGAGAGCTCATAGTAATGTAAAGGCTCCATTAAGTGATCCGGTGGTACGCAGATCTAGCAGGGTTAGATACTGTGTTAAAAGATTTGGTTTTGAAGGTTATGCAACTCACTATTATGCTTATATGGTGAAACTAGTTGAGGATGTTGAGCCCACTTGTTTTGAGGATGCTGTTGGTCATGCTCATTGGGATGCAACAATGGATGAGGAGATGGCTACATTAGAAGCCAATAAGACTTGGGATTTGGTACCCTTACCTAAGGGTAAGAAAGCTATTGGCTATAAGTGGGTTATAAAGTCAAGCATAATGCAGACGGTTCAGTTAGTAGATATAAGGCTAGGTTGGTTGCAAAAGGCTATGCTCAAACATATGGCATAAATTATGAAGAGACATTTAGTCCAGTTGCTAGGATGGCAACTGTTAGGTGTGTGATTGCCTTGGCAGCAACCAAAGGTTGGAGTCTGTAGCAAATGGATGTTAAGAATGCCTTCTTACATGGTGAATTGCAAGAAGAAGTGTATATGGAGCAGATAGCATGTTATGAGGATTTAGAGCATCCCACATATGTGTGTAGACTAAAGAAGGTGCTCTATGGGATGAAGCAAGCATCTAGAGGATGGTCTGACAAGATTAGAGAGTATCTTGTCAATATTGGATTTTGTATTTCTGATGTTGATTACTCACTTTATGTGAGAAAGGGAGATGCAGCTTTGGTCATCATAGTCATCTATGTGGATGGCTTGATTATTACAGGTGACAGTGACAATGGGATTGTTTAAGTTAAGGACTTCTTGAGGAAGAAGTTTGAGATGAAATATTTGGGTAAGCTGAGATACTTTCTTGGTATTGAGGTGATCAGTTGTGATGATGGTATATGGTTGTCCCAAAGGCAGTATGGCTTGGATATGTTATCCAAGTATGATATGACAACATGTAAGCCTCTTTTAGTACCATTGGAGAAAAGTGTGAAGTTGAGTGCTGACGTTGGGGATGAGATAGAAGACCCTACTATGTTAAAAAGGATAGTGGGGAGTTTGATTTACATGACTATCATAAGGCCAGACTTAAGCTATGTTGTTGGCCTTGTCAGTCAGTTTATGTAGATGCCTAGAAAGCCTCATTTGGTTGTAGTTAGACGCATATTGAGGTATGTGAAGTCCACTTTACATTATGGAATTTTTTATGAGGCAAGCAAGGACGTATAGGTCTTTGGATACACATATGCAGATTGGGCTGGTAGCATGTTAGACAGAAGATCTACGAGTGGATTCATGTTTTCCCTTGGTAGTGCAGCAGTTGCATGAAGTAGCAAAAAGCAACCTACAGTTGCTTTATCGAGTACAGAGGCTGAGTATATAGGTGCTGCCATGGCAACATGTGAGGTGGTATGGCTGCAAAAGTTATTAGGCGATTTGGACATGCAAGGAGATGGTCCAGTTGTCATTCATTGTGACAACATGAGCAGTATACAGCTAGCTAGGAATCCAGTGTTCCATTCTAGGACAAAACACATTGAGGTGCATTATCACTTTGTGAGAGAGAAGGTACTTGTAAGAGAGACTAACTTGGTATATGCCAGCACACAGGATCACATAGCTAACATTTTCACAAAGGCATTGGGTGTAGAGAAGCTTCGAAAGTTTCGAAGCTTACTTGGAGTTACAGAGATAGAATTGAGCTTGAGGGGGAGTGTTGAGATGGCAAGCTCAATACATGCGGATATTAATGATGGACCACCTGGTTAGATGAGTCTGTACGTATACACTTAGCACG
The DNA here is from genome assembly GCF_053477565.2 of Lygodium microphyllum. Taxonomy (NCBI): domain Eukaryota; kingdom Viridiplantae; phylum Streptophyta; class Polypodiopsida; order Schizaeales; family Lygodiaceae; genus Lygodium; species Lygodium microphyllum. The sequence continues at coordinate 41,835,515 of NC_141157.1, read as the reverse complement.
TTGGTGGTCATTATGATACTCACATATACACCTACCTACAGCTGGCAAGGATATAACGCCAGTTGATTAGTGTAGTCAGTTATGCACTCTTTGACTTAGAATGCCACTTTCCTTTATGTTGTATCTTATCTATACTTTGTGTACATTGTATAGTGTGTGGAAGAAGAATAAAAATCAGCAAGAAAACATTTTGGCCTCCATCTCTCTTCTTGTGTTCTTGAGTGAGCTTCCTCTTGTGTATACAATGTGTAGTTGGCGCAACAGCTCAAGCGCATCCCCCCATCACACGATTCTTGGCATGTTTTGGGAAGTGTTTTTGTTTTAGGAAAGGATGAATGGAAGCTCTATTCAAGCTAATTGAAGTGAAGAAGTAGTTGATGAAGATTCACAGAAGGTTACAGAAGAACAGTGATAGAAGCCAAATCTCATAGGACACTATGATGTCTCTGGTGCCTCTTCGCATCAGACATACCTTTTGGGAGGTGTATCCATGACCAATAGAGGAGAATTGAGAGCCATTCTTGAGTATTTTAGTGAGGCTATGATGTGTTATTGAGAGAGCAAGAGTATGTGAGAGAGAGAAGTGAGAGAAACTCAGTTCTATGCCTAAAAACAGTGTATCTACTATGAGAGATAGAGAGAGAACTATGAAGACAATGAAGATGAATAATATGTGATTATTTCGATTCAAAAATGGTGTATTATTTTGTGTTCCTTGTTCTATTGATGGATTCTATGAAAATGTTGAAGATTGTGGTTGATTCTATCAAATCCGTGGGAGATATCTACTATGATGGTGTGTGAAGATTTGTTCTTTTACTTGTTGTGGTTCTCTAAAGAATGAAACAAAAGCTTGTTGATGTTACAAGATATATTTTCTTGTAGTAGAAACCCTTTTCCTTGGTGTTCCTCTTAGGGCTCCAAATAAGTAGAGAAGACTTGCTAGATTTGTGAATAAGGCAACTTGAAAGAAGGCCTAAAGATGTCAAGACGGTCATTGAAAGGTTAAAGGCAGCAAGGTTAAAGAACAAGAAAAGGTTTGACAAGCATCATCGACTTCATCCAAGAGCTATCCAAGAAAATGACTAGGTGGTAGTATATAACAATAGCCTAGAAAATCAGTATAGTGCTCATAGAAAGATGGTAAAGCAATGGTTTGACCCATATGTGGTTAAGGTAGTACATGACAATGCTACCTACACATTGGCTGAATTGGATGGAACAAGTATGAAGGTACCAATAGCTAAAAATTGGATCAAGCTCTTCAAACAAAGAGAATCATCTACCTATGAACTACAAGACTTGGAAGCAGATCATGGACTTGAAGACTTGGAAGAAGAAGAAGACTTAGAAGATCAAGATGAAGACATGATAGAAGAAGAATCTCCTGAAGCTGCAAATTTATGAAGTGGTACATGTTGCAGGATGTGCAGGTAAAGAGGGGGTGAATGTCATGGGATTCCTTGCCCATGGTTTAAAAATAAATCCTTTATCCTTTACATGTATCACTTAGTCACTTTTGCTACAAGTTGTGTAAGTCATGGAAACATAAAACATGAGAAGTGTGGTCATGAGAAGATGACTTGGTAGGTTCCCTTGGGTTATATTTTCTTGGAGCCTATGATGTGATTGTGAACTTATGATATTCAAGAGTTACAAGTGTATTGACAAGAAAAGTCACAAAGAAGATGAAGTTGTCTAAGTTGGCAAAGTGTAGGACATTGTGTCTACCATAGCCTTTGTTATGTGAACTAGTTGTGATCTGTTTGAAAGTCATGAACTCTCTACTTTTTGCGCTGCATTTCATGGGTTTTCACAGGCTGGAGTAGAGCACATCCTAGATGAAGGAGAAGGAAACTCATACACTACCAAAAAAAGGAGAAGAAGGCGTGGTGGCTATGAAAAATGTGTGGGGGGGGAACTATATATTTAGGGCGTCAGCCCATTCTTGGGGCTCTCAAATCATTCTTGGAAGAGAAAGGGGTGAATCTTGTCTTAGGTTTCCATCTACATGCTGTGAATAATATACCCCATCAAGAGAGACAATAGGAGCTCCTTCTTGGTTGTATTTTATATGGAATGTAGGCTGCTATTGGCTGCCCAAACCTACAATTTAGTGGGCTAAAGCTCTTCATTTGAACCTCCACTCCATCTTGTCATTTCAAAGACCAATCTTGGCTTGAATCTTCAATTACATGCTGGACTTTATATCCCTTGCCTTGAGAGGCATTCAATGTACTTTCATGATGGACATATGAGAGGATTTTGGACTAGTATTGGCTGTCCAAAACTATAGCTTGATGGGCTGAAGCTCATCCTATTGTATTTTCATCTACTCTTGTCTCATCAAAGGGGTATCTTGGCTTGAGAGTTTACCTACATGATAGACACAAGATTCTTGTAAAGAGTTTGATCAAAGATACTTCTTGCCTTGTTTATGGAATACATGAAGATTGGTTTTGGCTATCCAAAACTAGAGTTTACTTGCCAATAAATCACACATTCATTTGCTCTATCAATCGTAAGCATCCTATGGTGGATTTTGGACTTGATCATACTCCTATACTCTATGATTATGTCTTCTTAATGGATAGAGCCTTTGTGCAGCTTCTCAAATTATTTATGTGCTTCTTTTCAGGTTGAGATAGGTAGCCTATTGTAGGGATTATTGGGGCAACTATTCCCATCTCTCTTTCTTGAAGCCTTTCTCGTCATATTTGGGTCTTTTTTAACATTGGATGGATTGAATGTCTAAGTGCAAGCTGACATTGCACTAGCATATTGAAGAGAATATTAAGAAGCTATCTTTCTTGTCCTTCCTTCTGCTTAGGCTAAACTAGGCAGCCACTTATAGAGGTAGAAAAGGGCAAGAAAGATTACTAGCCAACTCTCTTCTTCTACAAGCATTCTACATGCTCTATTTTGCTTTATGCATGAAGTTTATGACATGGTTGAACTGATTGGAAGATCAAAGTGCTGTCTTGGATGATTTATGTGAACTATTTGGATTGATATAGGCAATCCCATAGTCATCTTGTGGGAAGCAAGATTATCTTCTATTCTATTGGCTTTGACATGGAACATTGTACTTGCAACTAGGTGCTCTAAGTAGTCTTGTGTTACAGGAGCTTGAGCTATTAAGAAAGGTGTTTCTTGAAGATATTTTTGGACTGATTTAGGGCTATAATTTTCATCCATAACACTTCCAAACTAATAGCATCCAATTATTCCTATTTCTCTTGCATCATAAGCCCTCTTGATAAGATTTGTACCTTCCAGGAGCTCTTGTGATACATCACTGCATGTACCCTTCATCCAACTAATTTCTCTTGATATAAGAAGAATTCTTTTTATCTTCCAAATCTTGGCTATAGTATTTGATTCCCTTGGGCTCAAATCTCAAATCATACCACTTGAAGTCATTTCAAATCCTGTTGCCCTAAAAACATTGTCTTTGAACATAGTCTTGTCTAATCTCTTATCTATATTGTGTCTGGCTTATGCAAAGTGGATTAAGAGTTGTGTTTACATGAACAAGTGTTAAGATACAAGGAAGCCTATGGTAATGCATTCCAAGTGATTGAAGGTTTACATGTTCTTGATTAGTGCTTGAAGTTGGAATTCTTCAATCCATTCTCGAAACCCTAAAACTCTTCTTTAATCCCATCCACCTTTTGTTTCCAAGCTCTCTTCCATCTTACTCTCTTCGCCCTGCTGTCTCTTACCCCCGCGATAGACTTTCGACCCCAAATGCTATGACAATGTGGTATCAGAGCATAATTGAAATGAAAAATATTTATGGTTTTTAAGATCAACTATTCTAAGTAATAATCAGCTTGCTAATTATTAAGGGATAAACTTTGGCAGAATAATGAAGCTTGGAATCGGCTCCTTGTTTTTTGAGCAATGTACACATATGTGCTGAAGTCCACGGATGAGGAGTGGAGAAGAGAAATGATGAGGATACTCGATCGCTTATATGATCCATCCCCTGTGAATTGTGAAAGAAGATGGTTCTGGGATGAGCATTATTGTTACATCGAGGCCGATCGATTCTTCAACATGCACACTAATTTGAAATGTCTTGAATGGATGGAAAATTTAAAAGTAGTTAAGGCCTTTCTTTTGTCTGTCCAGAAGGAATCCACTTGTGATTACCACTGGTCGATAGATACGTCTAGACCGTCATGGCTATGACAAGGTACTAAAGGTAATCCTAGCCACAACAAGATTGTAATCCAAGTACATTGCAAGTATCGAGATTACCATATCCATGGTTTTCCAGATCTGCCATTTTCAGAGTGTAGGTTTTTGGAGAGACAACAATTGGCCTACCTTCTTCTACATGAATGTAACTGATATCCATCCCTAAAAAAGAAAGATATAACGATATCCTGTTTTGGAAATTGTACATAGCATCCAGCCTATCCTATCGATGCTAATGTATCTCTACTTGTAAGAATCTACCATTTGTAAATATCCCTTGTAAAAACATCGTAGCGTATGGCAACTGATAATAAAAGATAACAATGGCTAGATTTTGTAAAACTATTGTGCTCTTTGGCCCATCATTGTTTTACAAAACTAGTAAGATATGTTAATGTGGAAATGAAGCTGAAAAGTTTAGGTGCTAAACTAACTTGTGAAACTTATGATAACCCAGGGTAATATAAGTATCACTAGTCCGACTGAAATTCAGGAGAAGAAGTATCTCCTTAAGTAGGTTAAGCCACTAAAATTCGATTGGCAAGGGCAAAGACATTGAAACCGATGCAGAGATTTGGATTGAGACCATGTAGGCCTACTTTACTATTGTGGGAGCTGCCCCTACTAATTAGGCTATGATTGCCAAGTTGAAATTGACTAGTGAGGCACACCTATGGTGGAAACAGTGGTGTAAAGGCCAGAACTTGTTGAGATAGCTACTACCTGAGAAAAGTTGAAAGAAGCTGTGTGTGGTTGATATTTGCCACCAGCTTACCACACACTAAAAATGAATGAGTTCTTTAACTTAAGACATCTCGAAATGAGCATGGAGGCATATTACTCAAAGTTTATCTCACTGCTTAAATATGCACCTTCCATGACTATTGCTCAGTATAGGTGTCTAAGTTTTGTCACTGATTAAATGCTCCTCTAAATACATGCCTTGAATCTGTGTGCCCAACTAATCTATAAGATGCTTCAATTCACGTAACACCTCTTGTGTTTAGGAGATTCAATCAAAGCCAAGGAATAATAGGCTTTGGAATCAAAACAAATGGACTTCACAGGACTATGTTAAGCAAGCCCAAGGTCACCATCTAGCTGGTCAAGAAAAGAGGGCCAAAACAAATGCAGTCGGGAACTTCATACCTACTGGAAGTAATTCAGGAGTACCTAGGTGTTTCCAATGTAAAGAGCCAGGTCACTTTAAAATACAATGCACAAATCTTGGCCAAATTCCTCACCAAGGACAATACAGAGGTCGGAACCAAGCTTCAATTGCAAAAGGAAGAGCATTTGCTATAATTCTTAAAGAGCTTGAAGAAGATGAAAATCAAACTATGGAAGCCGATATGGAGAGGGCATCAGCTCACACCACCCTCCATAAGGAAAGCCCAATTCACCAGTTTTTAGTGATTCAAACACCAACAAAATATCAAGGTAAGTCCTTTAAAATTCTGATTGACTATGGAAGCACACACTTATTCATGTCACCAAAGTGTGCCAAGAAATTAGGTATAGACACAATACCAACATCTAGGTTGCTTGTGGAACTTGCTAATGGAAAAGAAATCATGTCTACTCAGCAAACTTGCAAAGTGACATTTAGCCTATAAAGTAATCTCTTTGTGATAGATGATTTTTGACGCTGAGAAGTGCTTAAAAATAGCCAAAAAATCCAAATTTTAAGGGAAAAATAGACTTTGTTGAAGGCGGCAACTGCAATCAGTAGGATTTTAAGCGGCAAAGCCCCAGAAGTGCTTTAAAGACCCACTAAGCGGCGGTTTGGAAAGTTTCATAATTTTTTTGATTGTCATATGAGACTTTGGGAGATGCCCAACTATGGGGGACTTCAAGCCAGATGCCCAGGAATTTTCAGATCACAAATTGGAGGCCGGACGCAAGAGATAGGCCGGTTAAGAGGGCAAGGACCAAAAGAACAAGTCTAAAGAGACTTAATGGCAAAGGGTATGACCCTTGCGGCCCCAACCAAAATTTCACGAATGGGGGAGGGGGGTGCATTTTTTTTGGGCGCATGGAGGATGAAGGTGACGTTGAACAGGCGATGAAATTTGGGGATGGCGGGGCTATGGGGGCTGAAGAACAGCCCCCCCAACTGATCATATCCCTGACCTTGTGTGTTTCTTCACTCCCTATTGCCAGTCTTCCCAGATGGCCTAATCAAAAATCAGTATTTCTCTCTCCTCCCTCTCTCTCCCCTTAAGGGGCAGTTCATGCACATGAAGAAGAATGAAGATCGATTGAAGGATGCTTGTTCGCCATGAACCGGATTGCTCCAAGATCAAGAGGAGGCTGAGGAGAGATGTTCAGCATTGAAGATTTTTGTTGGTCGGTCCGTTGGCAACCCAAAATAATAATAAAAAACCCGCAACACGCAAATAAGCGGTATGCGCTATTTTTACAAATGAAATTTGCTTTTTGTTAATGTTTGATGGTTGAAATGGAGTTCATATGAAAAAAAAATTGTTGGGATCTTTTTTGCATTATAATTGAGGGCTGTGCTTAAAAGAAATGCAGATCCATAATAATGAATAGTCGCAACAATTAAATTATAGCCTGAAAAGTGCATTTTTAGTGTAAAATTGAAGGTTTTATTGGTTTCGGGTGGGAAAAATAGATGCACATGGGATAAAATTATGATACAATACATCTTTCAGCTGTCATAATCAATCCCTAATCACAAATTAGAAAATAATCTATTTTTATGCACGAATAAATAGAGAAAAATAGCTAAAATTGAAAAAAAAAGAGATTTTCACGTTATAAAAATCTAGAAAATTATGATTCGTGGTTGTGGCTATAAAAAAAAGTCGAGGCATGAATTTTGGGTTTAGTTTGTCTTTTTTTATGTGTTATAGTTCATGTTTTTACTGTTTCAAGCAAAAAATACATACAAAACAAAACCCTACATCTATGCAATGCAGCATAACCTAAACGTTAAAGGGAAAGGGTGATGTTAAAAGATTAAGAGGGCTGAGAGGGTTTGAAATTTTTAAGCATTTGATTGTGCATTCCATTTAGAATTACGATAATTCAGTTTAAGGGGCTAGTAGCATGAGAAATCGGTGCTAGTCTCCATACATCGAAGCTTATGTTTAGTGAAAATCATGAAAGAGTTGTTTTTTCCACATCACGAAATGCTGATTGGATAAATATTGTTTGTGCACTAGGATCATATGCACTATGCATGACGCATGACATGGTATCAGTCCTAGATTGCATAGTAATTGTCTTCCTAGGACATGACTTACACGCTGAGTGGAAAGGAGCCTTTGCTGTAGGTCAGTTATACACTTTTCTTGGGACTATTTGGTGAGGATCTATATATTCATGGATTGTACAAAACAAGAAGAGAGTGGAGTTTGTGCGGTATGTTTTATATGTTGGAGCGACGTATCTTGGGGCCAATTGCCGAGGCGTAGAAGAGTCGCAGTGGAGCCGTAGCAATCAAGCGAGGGGAGCTTCCTGATGTTTGTGTGGCGAGGCACTATGCCTACATGTTATGGGATCTCCCTCTGAGGAGAAGGGAAGGTAAACATTGGACTACATATCAGCTACAAATGCATATATATGTATGTCCAGTGTATGTCGATGTATTACAGACGCTCCTGGACTGCGAGGCCGTGTGGTGGGGTTGTTTGTTGTGTGCATAAGGTCCAGCTAGTGCCATAGCCAGTGCGGACCCATTTTAGGTCCCATTAGTGGTGCGTCTGTCGAGAGCCGCCAACAAGTAGTGGTTCCGAATCTAGGGTTTCTAGGGACTAAATAGTTGGTTTATGTCCTCTGACAAGAACCGTTAAGCCGAAATACAAAAAGCGGAACATGTTGAGAGAGCTAGACGGCGGTTGAAGATTGTAAGGCATTATTCTCCTCAAAGAAATAGCCCACTACGCATAAGCAGCAGTGGTTCTAATAACCTGAGTGTTATAAGTAGCCCTTTGAGCGCAAGTGGAAGTCTTAGTACTTCCCCACTTCCAGTCAATCAACCCACTTCAAGTGGGGGTGTAGTTTTACCTACACAAACTCTTGTTGTCAATCCAGTTGTAGCTATGGCACAACCCATCGCAATTCTTGTAGGGACACCATATTTACTGGCATTAGGAGCACCTTTGCCCATTTTCCATGGGTTAGCAGAAGAAGATTGATAACTCCATATCAAGGAGTTTCAAACGCTCATGTTCAACTATCGAATCCAAGAGGAAGGACACCTATTGATGTTCTTCAATATGACATTAAAAGGAAGGGCAGCAGCATGGTATCACGGTCTAGAGGCTGAACCATAACTAGCACTGGCCCATTCATCACGGCCTTCCATAGAGAGTTTGCTCCTGAGAGGGGTGGACAGTATTGGTTGCATGTCTTGAATGTAACACTCCAAGAGCCAAATGAGAATGTCCAAGCTTATGCCAAGAAGCTAAAACAAGTTCTTTGCAAACTTAATACTTATATCCCCATTCCACCGACTACACAGTTGCAATATTTCCTAGATGGATTGGATTTCAATATCCAGGTACAGCTTAGTAGTGTTTCTTTGGCTGACATTGACACTACTATTACCCAAGCAGAAGGAGTAGAGTCGTGCTTGCAAGCGGCTTATGCAGCAAGGATAAATTGGAATGGTAATACTTTGGCACTGACCAATGGGAGTCAAGGGGACCCCATGTCAAATGCGAATGGCGGAGGGAGTATTATGCCGAATCTGCCTATGTTACTAGCTCCTCCCAAAAGCATGACTATGCCTATGGCTAGTCAGACGGGCCCACTACATGGTGGAGGCCAAATAACAAATCCTAATGTTGTCCCAGTAGGTCAACGGCCAATTCCTAATCAAGTGGTTAGGCCGATGGGACGACAGATAGATGATTGTGGTTATGAGTCGAGTGTCTCTAATGTCCTTGGTGAAGTTAAGGACATGATGAAGCACTACACAGATATGATTTTTGAACAATATAGACAACTAGCTGTAGATGCTAATTTTCTTAAGAAGTAGTATAATTTGATAGGGAGCCAACGCCCTAAAGAGGGTGCCCCCTCAAGATTCAAATGTAAGTGGTATGGTAGCCAACATTTTCCTAGGAATTGTATGAATGTCAAATGTGTTATTTGCAAGAAGTTTGGCCATTTACATGCTACCTATTGGAGTAAGATCAGTTCTCTCCAACAAGGGAATAAACTGCCGTGTCCAGTTAACCATCGCATACAAGGGAATAATATCTAGCAAGATGAGGGACCAAGACAAATATTGCAATGAGGAAAAGCTATTGTAGAGAAGTTGCCTCATGGCAATGGAGTCAGCCTTATTGAGGCTGTATGTATCAATGACGCTAAAACTTCTAATCTATGAGCCGTAACAAGATGTCAAAAGATCAGAGAGGGTGATAAAGGAACTCTAAATCTTGTCGAGGGAAACCCTAAACAAGATGCTAGGGAAAAGCAAGTTCTGAATCCTGATATGGAAGGTGGACCTCTAAGGCCTATTGATAGTAAAGTTGATCCCGAGAAGGATAAGGTTTTGCCAAGAAAGAAGGTAAAAGTTAAAAGAGAGGCACTAAAGTTGGTCTAAAGATCAAAGGAGAGAATGGTTTGGCGCGAGAAGAGAACTTTGGCTAACTACCACGACTTTGACCTAGCGAGTTCTCTTTGCAAAGTTAAACCAGTCGTGAATATCTTGCAATTGATTAAACTTTCTCCATGAGTACGCAAGGAGTTCAAGAAAATCTTGCGTATCAAGTATACTGTAGAACCTTTGGGCATAGCATGAGTGGGAGAAGATTGGTTTAATCGTGCTGAAAAGCATTGACCTAGGGTTCCAACATACGTGGATGGAATATTAGTATAGCATGCTATCATGGACACTGGATCCTCGGTCAATATCACTTGTTCAGACTTGATGGAGAGGTTAGGTCTGGAAATTCAAAAAGACATTTCCACACTTCTTAGGATGGCAGATGACAGTCTAAGACAACTAGAAGGCTGCATCACTAAATTCCACGTTATAGTTGTGAGCATGGAATGCTATCTGGACTTTCAGGTGATAAGTTTTGCTTGCGGGACGTCCTATCTATCGGGTTTTGCTAGGCATGCCATGGATCTTACAAATAGACTGCCAAGTTGATATACCCGCTGGTCGAGTGATTCTAGGTAGAGGTGCTAATCGTGTAATAGTGGATGATTACCTTGAGTCTCCTCTAAGTGAGAGAGCTCCTTTATCCTCTATTGAAGTAGAAATAGTAGATGATCCATCCGGTAGTGAGACGTCATCGAGTGATGGATCTAAAGAAGGGTCCACTATAGAGGACATTTATTAGATAACATTGAATGAGCCGATAGAGCCTCAAGATCAAATAAGAGACACAGACGTTATTGAGTTGGACCTTGGTACGCCTAATGATTCACGGCCAATTAAATTAGGTTCCATGCTTAGTTCAAAAGAGAGAGAGGATTATGTGTCCTTGATTCAGGAGTTCCATGACATCTTTGCTTGGACTTAGGGGCATTCCCCCCGGTTTGGTTGTGCATACTATTCCTGTAACAGAAGGTACCCGCCCTGTACATCAGAAAGTAAGGCGTATGCATGTTGAACTAAGGGACGTGCTATTTCAGAAGCTACAAAAGTTGCAAAAAGCAAGTTATCTTCCCTCTTCAGCATACTGAATGGTGTTCACCAGTTATGATCAGAAAGAAAAAGAATAATCAGATCCGGCTTTATGTAGATTTTAGAGAGCTAAATAAGCAAAGAGTCAAGGACTACTACCCATTGCTCTTTATTGACCAAATTTTAGATCAATTAGCAGGTAGGGAAGTATATTCATTCATGGATTTCTTTGTAGGGTACAACCAAATGGCAATTGCTGAGCAAGACAAGCTTAAAACGACATTTATTACTGTCTTTGGTACCTTTGCATACCATGTGATGGCATTGGGTTTATGTAATGCACCTAGTTCGTGGCAAAGAACAATCGACAAGACCTTTGGTGACATCTCCCCAAAGGAGCATTGTTCATTATGAAGTTGCAAATGATGTTGAGGTATTTCTACATCATTTTGAGCAAACAAGTCAAGCTGGCAAAAAAGGCATTATGATTCTCATGTGTAATCAGATGCAAAAAGCTACAATACTTGACCTACTTGAGCGTGATCTAGGGTTCAGTAGAGAAAGCATGTTTTAAGATACAAAATGTAGCTTCAGAGTTGAAGGACATTTTTCTTCCTGTTGCTAAGAAATTTTTGTTAGAACAAGGGCCAAGATTGCTAGCTATATCTTTGGCTCAAATGTGTGGTTGTAATCAGATCCCCACTTCACAGTCTTTAATCTCACATACTTTACCTTGAGGCTCAAATGTAGTATGGGTTGTGAATTGTACCTAATGCATAATTGCTTTTGGTTAGGGATGGATGATACTGAAAATCACTTTTCCACGACACACTGATGTTACAATGGACATGATGACCCATTATCTGGGGCAAGTTTATCCTACTTCCGCACTTAATGTTCGTAGAATTTCCTTGCTGATTTACAATGAGGTAAGGACCACATTGACTTGAGGGTACTTTATAAGATTGACTAACTTGTACAGTTTTGTATTGTACTCCTTTGTGGAGTACCTATAAATTCCTATTCGTTGTCCTGCTTACCTCAACTCTAGGAATAAGACCAATGGTTCTTTCTCTTTCTACATCATGATTACTTCTTGATAGTCCCATTGGAGCATAGGCAGAGGATGGCCTTCGAGTACCGGATGAAGATACTTGCGTAGACAATGGCATTCTTAAGGATATCAAAGAAACAAGTGGTTTTAAAGGGGACAGTACACGCCCAACAATTTATGATGATTTGCAGTATCAACAAGCAAAAGAGGAAGTCGGAAGTGATGATGTATGCTCTTGTTTGCTACATTTGGATGTCCTGAGGATATCCTATGCATGGTTTATTAGAGGTCTAAAGTGTTCACGGGATCATCAAAAATTGAATTAACTTGTTTCATGGTTCTTACTTTGGTGAAACATCAAATTGTGGCACTTATGTTATTACTGGAGTGCTGATTTTGTGATCCTGGCAAGTGTAGGCTCTTAGGGATCATGCAATGCACAGAATAGAGGGAGGGTGATGCAACTACTTTGGGGTGGTTAAGACAAAACATATAGAAAGTGGAGCCAGATAAGTTTGCCAAGTAGCAACATGGTAGTGAGGGTGTGAATATGGTAATCTCCTACTTTCAGGTTGCCAAAGTGTTCCTAAGCCAAAGGTATGGTTCCACAAAGTTAAACAATACAATCTAATCTTTTTGCAGAATAGTATAATTGAGGATTGGATAAGGATCCCAATTCAGTAGGCTCATGTGTTTGCATACTTATCACAAAGTCCCCAATGTATTTTAGGGTCACCCAAGGGCAGGTATGTAAAAGTTTTACTTTTAACATTGTTAATATGTTCAAGGAATTGTCTTGTAAGGGGGGATTTTGAGAAAGGTAACAAGAGGCCTTTCAAATCCAGTCACCTATTCTTTAATCATCATGGGTGGAGAGTAGTGTTGTGAGATGCTCTGTGAGAGTTTCTTAAGGGACACGTACTGAGAGGCCTTTAAAATCCTGTCACTTGTTCTTTTAATCATCGTCTGTGGAGAGTAGTGTTGTGAGATGCTCTATGAGAGTTTCTTGACTTGGCTCCTAGTAAGTTACTAATGTTGTTCTTGTTTATGTTTAGCAGCATCACTTGGGCACATAATAGTTTAACATGAGTTGCTATCCCATAGGATCCACATGTTCTTTTTAATTCATTGACCTAAAATGATTGCATCAATATGGATGGACCAGCTTAGTAGTTAGATCGTTCCTTATGGAAAGGAGATTGGATCAGAGTGGTGCACAGATCGGATGTCGTAAGCACGCGTAGTGAGCGTCGGAAGGTCCCCAAGAACAAAAGAACTCTACTTTTTGCACAAAAATCAAGGTAGAATGCATACACGACATGAACAAGAGACCAATTGGGTGCAATCTCCCCCAATGCCTTGTGTGACCACTCCACAAAGCATGTATTTTTTTGTATTAATCATCTTCAAGCTCAAATAATAGCCCAAATTACAAAATAGCACGCTTTTGGCTTTTGAGTTTGCTTTAGTGCCAAATAGAAATAAAGCTAATGGGCGGGCGCCCAAGGAGTTAGGCATACCCAATACAATGTCCAAATACAAATATCATAATCGTGCACCCATGTGCATACAAAAATAATAAATAAATATCCAATGCCTTAATAAATAGGCGCGACAAAATATAAGCGCCATGCCCAAGGTATGCCCCCATCAAAATATAGGTGATAACTTGAATACACGCTATCCTCCAATGCTTTCCTCCGCCAGCTGCTATCTCTACACATCAACTGAAGCATTCACAATCATTAGTAAAATAATACAATTAAATCGACAAAAGTGAATACCTAGTAGTCTTTAGCTACATAAATAAATCAATTGGTTAGAAATCAATCCTAACCTTAATTTATCACGAGTGCGCACTCTAAACTCATAAAATTTTATTAATTTAATATGTATTTTGCAAAATCACTCGCTATGGAATCACCCATGTACACACTAAATTAACGAAACACCCGAAAAGGATAGGCGTCCCCATCGACTTCTCACACAAAGAATCCACTTTGTGTATGAACCTCGATAATAAAAGTTTACGGAATCCACCGTAAAACCTCACGGAATCCACCATGTAATATGCCTCTTGGCATCATACGGCTTTGGCAATCATGTCTTTAACTTCATCAAAAATAGTGGCGTGCATGTTAGCAATATCATCAGCACTCTGAATTCTATTTGATAAAGATGCAACACGTGTAGACAATCTATAACCATAAATCACTTCAAATGGTGCTTTCTTTGTGGCTGTATGTGGAGTATTGTTATATGCAAACTAAAGTAAAAGTAAATGTGTATACCATGTATGTAGTTTAGAAATAGTGTAAGCACGTAAAAGATCTAAAATAGTACTGTTAGTAGCTTATGTTTGTCCATTTGTTTCAGGATGACATGTAGATGAAAAATCAATCTTTGTTCTTAAGTTAGCAAACAAAGTAATCCAAAAATTATTACAGAATCTAGAATCATGATCAGAAATAATAACTTTTGGTAATCCATGATTAGTGAAAACAGTTTTCAAAAACAACCAAGCTGCTTGAGATGCTGTTAAAGTTTTCTTGCATGGAATGAAATATGCTTGTTTACTAAACCTGTCTACAACAGTCCAAATCATATCATCGTTAGCTTTAGTGTTAGGTAAACCAATAATAAAATCCATAGAAATATGTTCCCATGGTCTTGATGGAATAGATAAAGGCATAAGTAAACCATACTGTTTACCATGATGTCTTTTAACTCTTTGACAAACTAAGCATTTAGAAACAAAGTTAGATACATCAGTGTCCATATGTAGCCAATAAAAATCTTCAGTCAGTGTACGCAAAGTAGATATAATACCTCTATGACCTTGATATGGAGGACAATGAATCTCATTCAAAACAAAAGATCTAAATGGAATTGTAACACATAATCTCTTTTCATAAAACATGAATCCATCATTGTAAGATAGTGAATCAATAGAAATCCAGTTATTTCCAACTAATTTATTCCAATCAGCTTGAAAAGTAATATCCTGATAATAAGTATCTTTCATAAGGTTAAGAGAATCAAATGATATGACAGAGATATTATGAATGGTCGGTCTTCTACTTAAAGCATCAGCTACTACATTCTCTTTTCCTGGAAGGGGATGAAAACTTTGAATGAAAGCTACCCATTTGATATGTCGATCAAAGATTTGGGGTTGACTAAGGAGATGTCTAATATTTTGTTGGTCAGTCTTAATCATAAACTCAAAACCCATTAAGTAATGTTTCCATTGACGTAAGGCTTGTACTACAGCTAACAATTCTTTATCATATGTAGAATATTTAAGTTCAGATGGTTTCAGTTTACAACTAGACTAGACTATAGGATGATCATCTTGCATAAGTACAGCTCCTATTCCAGATCCACTAGCATCAATAACTACTAAAAAGAATGGTCTATTGAAATCAGGTAGTTGTAATACAGGAGCATTGGTTAATGCATGTTTCAATAAATCAAAAGATTTTTGTTGATTATCAAACCAATGATAAACAATACCTTTCTTTAAAATTTTAGTCAAAGGCAAAGCAAGTAATGAAAAATTTCGCACAAACTTCCAGTAAAAACTAGCAAGACCTAGAAAAGAACGTAACTCATGCACATTTTTAGGTATGGGCCAGTTTAATATTGCTTCTATCTTCTTAGGGTCAACCTTAATACCTTCTGATGACACAATATGACCTAGATATTCAATTTCTGTTTGAAAGAACTCAGTCTTTTCTGGATTAGCATACAATTGATTATCTTTCAACAACTTGAAAACCAAAGACAGATGTTCATAATGCTCATTCTCATTTTTACTGAATACCAAGATATTATCAAAGAATACTATAACACAATGCTGGTATTTCAAAAATATGCGATTCATCATTCGGCTAAATGTAGCAGGTGCATTAGTCAATCCAAAAGGCATCACTAGAAATTCATAATGTCCAAATTGTGTTCTAAATGCAGTTTTGAATATATCAAATTTATCTAATCTCACTTGATGATAACCAGATTTAAGATCTAGCTTACTGAATATGGCAGAACCTTGTAGTTTATCCATAAGATTATCTACCCTAGGAATTGGATATCTATTCTTAACAGTAATCTTATTCAGGGCACGATAATCAATGCACATGCGATAAGTATTATTCTTCTTCTTTACCAATAAAACAAGTGCGCCAAATGGAGAAATACTAGGTCTAATTAATCCTCTGTTTAATAATTCCTCTACTTGATTTTGGATTTTTTTCTATTCAATCTGGTTATGCCTATATAGTGCTTTACATGGTGGTTGTGTACCAGGAATTAAATCTATTATGTGATCTTCAGGACGTGAAGGAGGTAGTCCAGGTGGTAAATCTTCAGCAAAACAATCTTTAAATTGTGCAAGGAATTCTTTATGCCTAGGATGCATATATTTTTCTTTAGCTTGAAGTTCATTCACCCAAATTAGATAAGATTTACTACTTTTACGTAATGCACGTTTAGCTTGAGTATGAGTAAGCAGTGGAAAATTATTAGATGCGTGCATACCATACAATGTAATTTGGTTTCCTTGAAAATGAATTTTAATTGAATGCATGGAATAATCTATGTCAGGATTATAGTGATGACGCCAAGGCATACCTAGGATAATATCACTAGACCGCAAAGGTACAACTAGGAAATTTCTACGTTTAGTGTATTCACCAATTTGAATTTCTAAGTTATGCACCTCTTGTGTTCCATTATATCTTGTGCCTAAGAATGCTGCTTTAATGCGATAATGCGTAGAAACAGTTTGTAAATTCAATTCTTTCACTAACTTTGCAAAAATAAAATCATGTGTACTACCATCATCATGCAAAATAATCTTTTCTTTTCCATGCACTAAAAATTTCATTGTCAACAAAGAATGTGGAGTTGGCATACCTGGTAAAGTATCTGAAGGAGTAGCAATGTCGTCTTCATCTTTCGTAAAGTCAGGCATTTCCTCACGTTCTTCATCTTCCATTACTCCAAGATAATTGATATGGACAGGTGGCTTCTTCGATTGGCAATTGGCTGCTAGATGTCCAGGTTGATGGCATTTGTAACAAACCGTAGGTTTAGATTTAGATACATTGTTTGCAATGGCAGGAAGTCTATGAATATTAGGATTGGGCTGTGAGGATGGCTTAGGGTTTGGATTGGTATTTGATGGCAAAGCAGGTGGCTTTGTTCAAGACTTACGAAAAGATGATGAAGGAAAATGACTTTGATTGAATCTTCTAAAATTTGAATTGAATTGCTTAGAACCATAGTTACCATTTGCTTGAAACTGTTGTAGACGCTTGTCTCTTCCTCGAATCTTGTCTTCAATGTCATGAGCCAAAGAAATTGCATCTTCAAGGGTTGCAGGCTTGAACATATTGACTTCAGCATAGTAATGTCCAAGTAATCCAGATATAAACTTGCACTTGTGAGTCGCTTCTGGTACGTCTTCAAGCATTCTAAGTTGCAGTAAGGCATTCCAAAAACGTTTGGTGTACTAAGAAATAGGCTCACGATCTCTTTGCTGTAGAAGGTCCCATTGCTTTATGGCTTTTTCATGAAATTGAGGAGCAAGGAAATTCTACAAAAACTTCTTTTTTAAACTCTCCCAGGTAGTGGGACAATCAATGCTCTTACGAACCACGGTCCACCAAAGAGATGCTCGATCGATTAAATGATTAGTGACACATTTAATTTTGTCTTTTTCAGCATATGTCTCTTCATGAAAGTAATCATCAAACTGACTGATAAATGCAAGTACAGTCTTTCCATCTCGAGTTCCATTGAAAGTACGGAATTTGAAATTTCTTTTACTTATATTTGTTTCTTTGCGAATGGATTGAGCTTCGAGCATTGCATCGATGGTACGTCGGATAACATCTTCGGGTTGCGGTCCATCTTTGTCGGTAGTAAATCGTTGCAAATTGTCCAATTGAACTTGCAAAGCTTGTTGGGCTCTTCGTTCTTCATCAAGCTGCATCATAATTAAATCCAATTTTTGTTACATCGTAGATTTGGGAAGATCACCTTTAGCCATTAAATCATCCATGTTTTGTTCCATCATCCTGTAAAAATCCAAAAGACCTCACACTCTCAAAATCCAATTAGCGGGATGAGCGTAGCTCAAAGTCGGGTATACAAGGCTTATAGAATTTTGTTTGGCTTGTACCGTCTTCGTCTTTTGCGGTTGTGGGATTTGTAGTCTTCTTAGAAACTGTGTATGACCTTTTGCGTGTGCTGAAAGTGATTCAGCAAGTCTGCGTATGTGAACAGAGTCTTCCAGGGAGCAATTTTGTAGTTCTGTGCTTCTGTGCAGGAACAATCCTTATGGAAGTTATTGAGATAAGTCGATTTTGATCTCTGTGGACTTGGTGAACTTGCAGAGTAATAAAACTTGCAAGACTTGATAGATTAGGAAGATTAGTGGCTTGTAGCTTAGGTAACTAAGCTTATAAATGACAGTCGACGATTTTTGAGGGGGGGGCCGTTTTCGTTCGCCAAAAATCACGCTAAAGGGTCGTTTGTTGCCAAATTTTTCGTTTGAAGCTTCTTAAGCTTCTTATAAAGCTTACTAAGCTTTATTTTAAATCTTAATAACTTTTTAGTTATGGAGATAAAGCTTATTGTAACTGTGGAAAAAACGACTTGTCGTGAGAGATGTAGGAGTGGTCCTCCGCTTCCTCAGGCCGGTCCTTCACGATCAGAGGCTGTAGACAGAGGTTCTTTACCGCCAGAAATCCACCCGTATCGACCGTTCGCAATGAAACTAACTATAGAGCTCGATCGTTCCAGGAGCTCTGCCTTCGCGCAAGATGGGTAGCGATTGGAAGCTCTCGATCTCAGCTTCGCTCTGATACCACTGGTGCACAGATCGGATGCCATAAGCACGCGTAGTGAGCGTTGAAAGGTCCCCAAGAATAAAAGAACTCTACTTTTTGCACAAAACTCAAGGTAGAAATCATGCACGACATGAACAAGAGACCAATTGGGTGCAATCTCCCCCCATGCCTTGTGTGAGCGCTCCACAAAGCATGTATTTTTTTGTATTAATTATCTTCAAGCTCAAATAATAGCCCAAATTACAAAATAGCACGCTTTTGGCTTTTGAGTTTGCTTTAGTGTCAAATAGAAATAAAGCTAATGGGTGGGCGCCCAAGGAGTCATGCATACCCAATACAATGTCCAAATACAAATATCATAATCGTGCACCCATGCGCATACAAAAATAATAAATAAATATCCAACGCCTTAATAAATAGGCGCGATAAAATATAGGCGCCATACCTAAGGTATGCGCCCATCAAAATATAGGTGATAACTCGAATACACGCTATCCTCCAATGCTTTCCTCCGCCACTGCTGCTATCTCTACACATCAAATGAAGCATTCACAATTGGTAGTAAAATAATACAATTAAACCGACAAAAGTGAATACCTAGTAGTCTTCAGCTACATAAATAAATCAATTGGTTAGAAATCAATCCTAACCCTAATTTATCACGAGTGCGCACTCTAAACTCATAAACATTTATTAATTTAATATGTATTTTGCGGAATCACCCGCTATGGAATCACCCATGTACACACTAAATTAACGAAACGCCCGAAAAGGATAGGCGTCCCCATCGACTTCTTGCACAAAGAATCCACTTTGTGTATGAGCCCCGATAATAAAAGTTTACGGAATCCACCGTAAAACCTCACGGAATCCACCGTGGTATGGAATCCACCATGTAATATGCCTCCTGGCATCACAGAGGATATGGCAGACATCCTCTTTAGACCATGTTTCTTTCCCACTATGATATATTTATTAAAATTTTCTCATCATCTCGCACTTGCATAATAGTTTGGAATGAGAGATGTTAGTGTTTCTGGTTCTTGAGTAGAAATCTTATCATCAATAGCCATCCAATGGTGCTGTGGTGATTGCCAATGTTAACTTGCAAATGCTTTTTGCAAAAGGGGCGACCACAGAGAGGATTAATTCTCTAAGAAGAATTGCCATCATCACTTAGAGCATTGCCATTGTCACCCACAAAGGTGAGATGTTTGACACCAAGGGAAAGGACCCTGCATGAGTTGCAATATTAGAGAGGTTGAGAGAGTCATTCAATCACCTTTGGTATTTTGATAACCAAAGTTGTGGCGTGTGGTCAAACAGATGTATGATGGAGAAGATCCATTAGTGTTCAAGGAAAATTTATAACGATGCAAGTTTGTGATGTGTCAATTGGGCAGCATGTCTCTTCTATTGGACCCACACAACAATGTTAGGTTTTGAGGCTCTTTAGAATGCAATTTGTATACTTTCAATATATCGACTTGCTTGCCAAACTTCAAAAATGCACATTGAAAATTGCACTTTGGCTTTCACATTTCACTAGCATATCAATGAAGGTAGGATGCCCCACTACCATCACCATCACCCTCTTAGACTTCCTTTGGCATTGGAGAGTTGCAAGGGATGCCATCACCAATAGGGCTAGAAGGCAAAAGAGTAGGTTAGAATGCCTTCATCTTCACCACAAAAGAGGAGCTAGTTGTAGTCTTGGCCTTTACCTTGGGGGGTTTGAGTGCGAATCAAAATCTTAAGAGGACAATTCTCTTTGGTAGAGTCCCTACCCTTCTTCTTCATCTTCACCACAAAAGAGGAGCTAGTTGTAGTCTTGGCCTTTACCTTGGGGGGTTTGAGTGACAATCAAAATCTTAAGAGGACAATTATCTTTGGTAGAGTCCCTACCCTTCTTCTTCTCCTTTGCCTTTTGCAATGTTGCTAGGTCCTTGTAATTTTTTTGGAGAAACATATGCCATGCCTGCATTCTGAGGAATCAAAGCAATTGAAGATAGGATGGAGCCTGCAACAAGTTTGATACCGGGGGGACAAGTCAAGCAACAGGGGAGGGGGAGGTAGTAGTGTGGATGAGGCATCATGTGGTCCACCCTAATCATGCACCCATCCAAGAATTGATTATTCATTTTGTACTGTGCGACATCTGCTTGAGCCTCCTCAAGGAAGGTGACAAAGCCGAAGCAAGTTTGACCTATTCATCTCACAGTCCATGATGACATGGTAGTTGATAATCTTGTTGTGTGCTTGGAAGGCCTTGTGGAGGCACTCCTCATCAGTGTTGTATGCTAGGCTACTAAAAAAGAGGCAGGACATGGCTCGTATCTACACAAAGCTAAATCCATGTCTAAGGGCTTGGCCTCACATATTTTGATGCATCTCTTCTCTTGCATATTTTTATCCTCTTTCATATCCTTGTTATCCTCATGTTTGTCTCAAACATCTCTATCAAAGCATATGTGACATGCAATAATTTACATCCATCAAATGCAATCTTATCTTATCTAGAAAACTGTCCTACATGACCACCCTATAGAAAACTACTCATATCTTTTGAGCCATAACTCAGATCACTGTGCTTTAAAAAGAAAAAATGTAGCCCCCCTTGTGATGTACAACTTTGGTGAAGTCACAAGGATCAACTTCTAAAGTTTTCATCCCCTAAAATTTTATGTGCAACCTGTAGCTGTTCATTATAACATGTTGTCTCGGCTAGATATCGACCTTCCCAACTTTGTATCTCCTGCATACGAACATGGGTATCAACCAAACTTTGTAGGACCCTTCCCAAGGTATCAAAGCCCACTTTTGATGCATCGGTCACTATTAATCCTCTCCCAATTAAAATAGTTTTACACATCTTCAGTTTAGTTGTGTTTGTCCACTACAGTTTCCAACATCCATATCACCCCCCCACATCTACTAGATAGTCAACCAATAAGGAATAAATACATGCAAGACATCCCCTTCAGCTTTAAATAACTTGTATATCACATGGAATATGCTAATATCAAAGATCCACATCATTAACCTACTTAATTGAAGTCTGCTTCCATATACCCCCCTCTCCCAAAGGGGGTTAGTTCATTGGATGCTACACATCCTTAATCTAGGCCTGTTAGGTTTTGGATAACTCACTAGTTGGGTAGAGAGCGTTTAGAAGGAGGGTGGCTTGCCTTAGCTATAGCCTACTAAACTGATTGGCATCATTGATTTGCAGTCCCTTTTTGTGTTGTAATCCACAATCAGCCCCTTTAGTAACCTTAAGATATGTCACCATTAACAACTTCTTTCCCTAGAGCACCCATCAAATTCTATCTAATAACATTAGGGAAGTCTTTTAGATTCTAGCGCCAACAAGTGAAGTAGTTTACATATCAATCAGTATAGTGAATTTTCTTATTTGTTTGGTGGCTAGACAAACTAGTACATTTGTTAATTCTGCTAAGGCAATGTACATGTATCAGACCTCGAACTCTTAGTGTGGCCAATTCTAGACCTTTTTTGGATTGAACAGTGGTTCCATTTGCCCTCTTCAAAGAACTTTGGACTGTATCTTTACACAAGTTGTTTCCATAGAACCCTTTTGTTTCGATTGTATAGACATAATCTCTAATCCTACAAATAGGAGTTTTCTCTAGTAGTCCACCTATGAGACAGAGAATGATGGCTTAGACAAGAGAGAGGATGATGCATGCCTCTAGCCCACCCAATGATACTCTAATCTCAGGCATCACCACAATTGTTAGTAGTAAGAAATAGGAAGAAATAGGCTTCCCCTTTTCCCTTTGTCAAGCAAAAACCCTAGGTGCTTCATTTAGTAAGGAAGATATATGGGGCTTAATGAGCACCACCCAAGCATCAAAGAGATGAAAATGTACTGTTGTGGCCAAGGTGAATAGCACCAGACCTTGAGGCTTCCTGGCAAGGAAAAGGGTGCATCTTCATCTACCCTGTCATCTTTGTCTTTCTTTTGTCAAGTCCTCCACTGCATACTCTTCTCTATCTCTTCTCTTAAACACTTTGAATATTTTTCTTGCTCCGGGTATCCTCAAGTTAGTCCTATCCACCTCTATTAAAGTATATGTTGCATACAATACTTTACATCCTTTAGATTCAATCTCTTTGTGCTCGAAAAACTGTCCTATAGGACCATCTTGTAGAAAACTGCCCATATCTTTTGATCCATAACTTGGATTGTTGAGCTTTCTTATGCAAAGTTGTAGTCTTGATTTTGATCTACAACTCTTGTGAAAAACTCATAATTAAATTTCAAATATTTCAAACCCTAAAATTTTCTACACAGCTTGCAACTGTCTTTTACTGCATGTAGTCTTGGCCAAACATCGACCTTCTTGTCCTTGTAACTTTCGCATACCAAGTCGAATGACAACCAAACTTGGTAGGCCTCTTCCCTAGGTATAGAAGCCCATCCTAGAAGTTTTGGAAACCATAAATCCTTGCTGACATAGAACATTTTTCAAGATCTTCAATTATGCTCCAACCTGACTACTGAAGTAACCTACAGCAATATCCCTCCTCCTAGATCAAACAATTGCTAGATAATCAACCAATAAGGCGTGCATACATCCCACACATTCACTTTTGGTCTAAACAATATATATAGCATACTTAGCAACACATGGAGTCTGCTAGGATTAAAAACTTGCTTCATCATTCTACATATGTTGCCCTCTTGAAGACAATCACTTGAATATTCTATCATTCCTTTTTCAGGTTGGTGAAACTAAGTATGTACACATCTCCTTGTTTTAGAATCCATGTGTGAAACATAGGTTGAGTATCATCACCCCCTCTAGCTTTGCAATCCATAGCATATCTCTCTGTGATTAAGTTGGGAAAAACACCTATGAAAGTATCTTTGTCTTGTACAAGCAACATTGTCACAATGTCTTCTTTGCTCTCCTCTCTAACTTTTTCATCTTGCATATGAACACCCTCAATCAAAATGTCCATTTCTTCTATATCATCCCGAGTCTATACCATCTACATGCACTTTATCCATTTCATCTACATTCTCAAGTATTTTAGTATTAATATTCTTAGTCAAGGCATCATTAGTATGCTCTTTCAGTGTCTCTTTTGCATTCATTGTCGATATAGCTTCGATCTTTCTAAACATTGCATCAGTAGTGAGCATATTTCTTCCAAGCATTGTCTCTTTGCAAAAAGCAAGAACTCCCCATTCCTGATCTTCAATTTTACTAATCATGTGAGTTATGGACTTCTATAGTTTGTAGCAATCTTCATAGTATAGGGTCCAGAGTTGGTGATAGTGTAGAATAACATCACATCTCCCATGTTATGCCTTTGTAGTTAACAGATTATCCTAGCAGTCAGTTTGACATTGAGAAAAGACGTGAGGTAGGCTAGATGATGTCCTCCCTAGCCAGATCACGAAGAAGGCAGAAAATTAATGTCATATACAAATTAAAATTTGGTTTTGTGCTACTTTAGGTTCTAGTGTGTCACTATAGTGGAGCTTCAGAAATCCAATGGTTGCTAAATCTGTTGGATATGGATAAAAGGTGCATTGTCTTAAGGGTTCCATTTACTATGATAATTTTTAACACCTTCATGGTATTTTCGTGTCACTAGTATCCCTTTGGCAGTTAGGGATTTACCTTCATGAAATAAAAACACTTGCAGCACCTGCACTGATTTAGAGTGACTAGATGGAGGAAAAGAGACCATCGTGTTGTATAGTACTAGCACTTCTAGTAATTTGAGAATATGGTAATATGGCCCTTTGTGCTTAAAATCTTAGATGTACATATGTAGAGGTGGTGATTTGAGATCCAAAAGGAATAACAAATGATAGGGATGATTGCTAGTTTTGATGTTGGTGCGTACAACAGAATTAAGGGGGCACCTATATCTTACAAGTGCATTCAATAACAAGCGTGTGCTAAGGGGAACCTTAGAAAATGGGAAAGCAAGTTGAGCTAATTTTAAATAGGCTGTGGACAAGGATAAAGGATGCCATGGAAGCTAAAGGGGATAGAACCTTAGAAAATGGGGAAGTAGGTAAACATGCCACTTTCAAAATGGGAAAGTAGGTCGATGTTGAGTAGGCCATGGATAGGGATAAATCATTTCATGGAAGCTAAAGGGGATGCACTCCCTTAAGTTTACTAGGTGTGCTTATTGATTTCATCCCTCGTAAATTGGCACTTATCTCATCTCTTTGATGTTTGCCTCGATCAATGGTATGGCCCTCCAATTAGTAAGCTCCAATTATAAGGCCCACTATTGATGTGCAAACGTGATATGCCTTGAAAACTTTACCTCTAATCTTCCTTACTTTCAACTTGGTGCCTATTGGGATAGTCCCTTTCCATGTGTCCCTCATGTTCACATGTCAAGCATGTATTTGCAGGCATTAACTCCTTGCATTGTGCAAGTGTTTTCCAAGTTTTTCTATGCTGGGTCCTATTTTCAGATTTGCTCCTCTTTTCAGCCTTTGATCCTTTCCCCTTTTAGAACACTAAAAATCCTATTTTATTACAGATACACAGAAGTATTGCAGCTAGCGATGGCAGCTTCTTGAAGACCACACAAGCTATGGTAGGAGGCTTAGACAAATCTAGAGGTAAGGGGACAAAAATGATTGCTCGTTTTCAACCTCTAGTCAAATTTTGGAGGTAAACTTGCCAAGAAGGACTCCTAGGAGTTAGTGACAACTTAAAAACCTGTTACTTTTTGAAAGGAGGTATTTTCTCTTTATTCTTGCCAAGCTTTTTCTCTAACAGTCATGGAGGATAGCCTTCCAACTTCTCTCTTGCTCTTTGTGCTCAAGATTTGCCTACACAACCTTGGAGCAAGCATCCCATAGACCTCGCTAAACACATAGACTACCATATTTGCCATTTTCAAACAGAGATTTGGGCCATGAGATTAATTTTTTTTGCTTTACAAGGTTTATCTAAGAGCTTCACACAAGGCTTCAAGCTCAAGCAAATGGGGCACTCAACACGATGAGAAGCAAAGCTAGACTGGCAGCAAGATCTATGGTCCAACCATTGGGGATTTAGATGCTTAGGAGTTGTGGAATTTTAACATGGCTGATGTCTAATTTGGGTGCTAGCCCAAGAGAGGGTTGAGACGTTGAACTTCCAACTCGTGAAGTCACTAGAACTACTAAGAGATTTTCATGAACCCTTGGGAGTTGCACTATGGTCAATTCTATATTGTAGTATCTTGTATCTATTACATAGGGATCTATTAAATTCTTTACTTTAAAAAATAAACTTATAGTAAGGGATTTATAAATATTTCTAAAAATTCACATAAGGGTCAAGAAAATTTTACAAAATAGGTTACATAGGGATATATAAAACATGCCTTGAAACACATCATGCCTAGGGTTTATACATAGTAACTTACTCGAGCTCACAAGCTGGCAGCAAATGGGGGGGGGGGGGGGGGGGGGGAAGAGATAGTGGGAGTGTGGTGGTGGTGGTGACCACCACCTTTTGCATGGCGACGAGGGCTTGTAGCCCCCCAGCTGGCCACGACTAGTTATGCTAGCCTCATTTCTCCCTCCTGTCATCATTGTCATCGGTCATGCCATCTTCCCCTTCATCGATGTCTCCGTCTCCACATCATCAGGTTGTCTTCCACATCTATCGTCATCATCCTCTTGCTTCTACCCGTCAACCTTCACTTCCTCTTCTTTCCTCCCCCTTGCCACGTGTCGATGCAAAAGGGGGGAAAGGAAAAGAAATTTTGATTAATCTTATTAATAAGGGGAGGGGGTGGTGGTTCCCACATGGGATGCGATATTACATTTATATATTTATCATTAATAACATGCACCATTTCTCTATTCAACCTATGAAAACCCCCTTTATATTGTACCCTTCTATATGTTTAAAAAAGTGTAAATACGGGATTTAAAAATTTCCATATCATGAATTTATGCAACATATTATTTCATGAGTGATCCTCTTCTTGTGATAAATCTTACACCAAATTAGAATCAAAATAAGTACAATCTAATATTTCATGGTTTGAAACATTTGAACTTTATATTCTAGAGTTACTATAATTTATCCCTTTTAATATAAAAGAATTTAATGTTATTGCAATACTCTTTGAGTCACTTTTGTCCATCTCTTTCTCATTATGTCCAAATCTCGCAATGCCATATATCAAATCTCTTGAGTTCTATATTCTAAAAATCATGTAGTTTGAGTTACTCTATGAAATTTTTTAAATGGGCCTATTTCTAAATAAAATGTGCTTACACAGCCCAAAGCAAAGTGTAATACAAGTTGAGTGCAATGTTCTCTTCATAACAAGTACTAAAGTTTTGGCATCTCTTTTGAAGACATTAGAAGTACACTTTCTTTGATAAACTGCTACATATATGATCAATAAAAACAATGTGGAACACAAATTGAATATGCTAAGGCGCTAATTGATAAACACTTATAGGATGAGTGGTGGGGCTCATTTCATAAAATATTAGGAGGAGGCAATGAGAAATGGTCTAGTGTACCACTATTGGCTTATAGCCCAAATGAGAGTGCCATCCAAGGAAAGTAGATTAGGTCTGCACAAAAGGAATTGAGGATATTTTGAGAACTATCTGTCATAGAAAAGTGATACTCATATGATGGGTCTTTCTAGAGCATCTTATGTATTTCTGGTCAAGATAAGCACTAAACAAAGTTATAGGTTTAACAATTAACTTTTCTTCATGCTTGTTTGTATTTGAGAGACTTTTATACTTCAGATTAACCATGTTCTCGAATATGAGAGTGAAATCAACCTAAATCTACCAAGTTTGAGTTTGTATGCACTACTGACGTGTTTCTCTACTTATTGACCCAATCAATATCCCATGAAAGTGTAATCTAATGAATGTTTAATTAATGACCTAAGAGTATATCACAAGGAACATTTAATCATTTCCTACATAGGAAAGAAAAAAAAGAAAATTTGCTATCAATTCCCTAGTTAAAAACACACATAAGTAGAGAAAGATGAAATTTTCCTAGTTAGAGAAACTAGGGAACCGCATATGGAATTTCCATAGGGGAAAATCCTACCTTTACTTTCCCCATTATTTAATTTTCCTACTTATATGTAATTATAACTAGGAAATTGATAGCAAATTTTCTTTTTTTTCTTTCCTATGTAGGAAAAATTTTCCACTATGTTTCCCTACATATGGTAATTTTCCTATATAGAAAATTTATTATGTAATTCTAAATTTTCTCTAACTTGAAATTATTATATTTTTCGTAGTTTACATATTCCTACTTATGTGAATTTCTAAGTAGAAAATTATATAGCAAATTTTCAACCAGAGATTGTTTAGTTAATTTCAAATAGGAAATAAAACACATCTAATAGATTATGTTTAAAAAAATCATTATAAAGTCTTTTTTTTTCCTATGTCAAGAAAATTTTCCTAGATAGATAATATTTTCTATGTAGCCTTTTTTTCCTATGTCAGGAAAAATCTTGTATATAGATAATTTTACTTAAAAATATTATTCAAATGATCTATATGATGCCATAATATGGTGATACTATATTCTTACTCAAGTTGATCCAATGGCTAATGAAATGGTAAATAGAGGCATTATATTGTACATTGCCCCAACATACAATAGGGAGACTAGAAAAGCAAACATTTAGATTGACCCCAGCTTGCACCAACTTAAGAAGATCATGGAACATGGCTTTTAATTTATGCAATCAAAGCATTCTAAGACACAAACCCATAAATATCCATGTTACAAGGTAAAGTAGCCCATTCAATTAGCCAGTGAACTATAAGTAGCCCCTTCTGACATTATGTAACATTATTGCAAACAAAGTATGAGCTGCTCCAAATTTTGAGCTCTAACTGTGAGAGTATCCCCTAAATTATCTTGATACTATGTTCCAAGACCATGACAACGATGTTGCGAATTGGCATCCATAGCAATACTCAATTGAGCAGAGAAAAAAGAGATGAGTTAAATACTATACATCCCAATAGAAATACAATATCATATCAATCACCCACTAAATTGAAGGGAGTGCATTAGAACAGCCCATTTAATTAGTCCATGAGCTATAGATAGCCCACCTAGTAAACTGAAGGGAGTGCATCCCCTTTCGCTTCCATGAAATGCTTTATCCCTATCCATAGCATGTTCAACATCAACCTACTTTCCCATTTTCAAAGTGGCATGTTTACCTACTTCCCTATTTTCTAAGGTTGTATCCCCTTTAGTTTTGATGACATGCTTTACCCTTATCCACGATGTATTCAACATTAGCTCAACTTTCTTTCTCATTTTCTAAGGTTTCCCTTAGCACATGATTATTATTGAATGCACCTACAAGATGTAGGTGCCCCCTTATACCTTTGTATGCACCATCATTAAAACTACGGTCATCCTTGTCATTTGCTATTCCTTTTCAGTCTCGAATCACCACCTCTACATATGTACATCTGGGCTTTTAAGCACAAAGGACCATATTACCATATTCTCATATTACCAAAAGTGCTCATACTATACGACATGATGGTCATCTAGTCACTCTAAATTAGTGTAGGTGCACGTGTTTGTCTTTAATGAAGGTAAATCCCTAACTACTAAGGGACACTCGTGACATGAAAATACCATGAAGGTGTTAAAACTGATTATAGTAAATGGAACCCTCAAGGACAAACCAAACAATACACCTTTTATCCACATTTAATCGATTCAACAGCCATTGGATTTTTGAAGTTCCACTAGTGCCACACTGGAACCTAAAGTAGCACAAAACCAATTTTTGTATATATGCCATCAATTTTCTACCTTATTTGTTATTCTGCTAGGCATGATATCATTTGGCCTACCTCACTTCTAGTCTCAATATCAAACTGAGTGCTAGGATAATCTATTAACTACAAGGTCATAACATAGGATATGTGATGTTATTCTAGACTATCACCAACTCCGGACTATGTACTATGAAGATTGCTAACAACTGTAGAAGTCCATAACTCATATGATTGTTGCTCTCACCATTAAACAATTCTTCTACTTCTCCTATAGTAACTAAAACAAACTTAGTATTCCCTTCTCTCCCTTCTTAATTGTTAGCATTAAACGGAGATAAAAAACTTCAACTTTCTAGCTTTTGCTTCTATTCTACTTCAAAGAAAATGTTTCATCTATTGATCTCTTTACTTGAATCAATCACAACTATCAACATATAACTATTCACATAGTGCAACATACCACTAATTAAGAATGATTGCATACCAATAATAAGACTTTTCTACAAAAGTTATGGCTACTACTTACCTACACAAGAGATGGGTCTTAGTAGTACCATTGCTTATTAGTTGTAGCAGTAACCTCCCCTGACTGATGCAGTATGTATCTCTTTGCCCTTCTCTAGTGCCCCTATGCTGTTGCAAGCTTTGCAAAAAGAGGTTAGTACATTTGACAAAAACCAAGTTATTTCCAATCATCACTTGCAGATTTCCAATCATCACTTAGACCTCCAAGAGAGCTAGTTCAATTTCTAAAGTAGTATGGAGTTTCAAAGTAAGCTCAAGTTTGATGCTACCCTCCCACTTACTCATGCATACTCTATTGTGAATTGCGCTATTATATATATAAGGCTAGGTTCAAGTTTATATCCACCTTATATATAGATTAAGTAATATAAGATCCTTCAACTAGAAGGTGACTTAGGCACTTCCTCTAAACAACAATACAATGCCTATTAAGTCCCTGAGAATGATCCTCAAAGGCCACTTCATTCTGACATATAGAAAAAGTAGGCACTTTACCTACTTACACAAGACCACTCAATCTTCTGAAAAACTCTAGCAATCACCATCTAGCCTAAAATAAAGATTGTATAAAACTTTTGTAATGTGCCCGCTTGTTCGCTTGCGGGACACATCTTAGCAGCCCATCGGTAGGAGGGTCTAGAAGGCTCCGCCTGGCACTCGCAGGGAATGATACAAGGTTTGCGATCTAGGTCTTCCCGAGTCTACCCCGAGCGGACGTGTCCAACCGTTCCCACTTGGGACTGACCTGAGGTCAGGGTTCCTTTCCTATCAGCAAATTCTCTAGGAAGGAGCTAGCATCGAGCTCTAGTTGTACCACCTTCCGTTGTTGTAGAGTTTATGCAAGAGCTACAGAACACAGGGTTCAAGAAATAGCAAGGAAAGAGACTAACAAGAAGAACTCAAATTTTTGATGCCAAAGTACTCTATATTGTTTGTCAAGAAAATTACATGAGGTCCAAGTTTAGAAAAAATTGAAGTATCTCATAAACTATTTTGCATTCAGGTGTATGATGACAGCTGTGCCTTTGGCACTTAGGCTTGAAGAGACTTGAAGAGTTCTACTGGAATTAGTTTTGCTAGGGTAACCTCTTGAGGGGTAAGTTTTTTTTTCCCAAAGTGTAACATTATCTTCAAACCTGAACGTGTGATTTACTATGAAAAACATATTCATCTACAAGGCCTTGTCTTTAGTGGTCTGTTATCAACTATGTAAGTCCAAAGCGTTCTGTAAAGATTTATTCATGCCCTTTCAGCTTACGGATGCTGCAGTTACATTGAACAGAATAATGGGCATTATCTAATAATCCAGTCAAGTGTGTCCCTTAGTGCACTGACAATGAGAGAACCAGTTGTTGTACAACACATTTGATTTCTGATGCTCCCAGAGTTTTCTATCATATACGAAAAACCACTAATATATGGGATCTCAAAGCAGTGCAGCCCCGTTCTTAAATAGGTACCAAGAGGTTGGAAGAACCAATCAAGGGCCGTCAGCTAATCAGTACTATCTCAAAAATGATTAGATCTTATCAACAGTATCTCAAGAAGACTCCAGCATCTCAGAATTTCCTGGTACAAAAATTTTCTGCTCTTTGTAGATAGTAACAGGACTGTTCACTCCTCGCTTCTGAGGGGAAGAGATGAGTGGCTCAAATTGTGAACTTGCCCATTAAGGCTGCTAGCCCCATGGTTTTGAGACTGTGTTTCATCTGCACTCAGTGCTGGGGGATCTGCAGGTGAACAAATGGAAGCATCCTTACTCTGCAACTGGTTATAAGCTCTGTAAACTGTATTCGAAATTTCTTTGCCAATTCCATCTTTCGAGAGTATCAGCTCCCATGCAGCTTTCCAGACCTTGAAGGTTTGTTTTCTCCCAGGAAAACTGTAACAGCAGCAGAGTAAACCTGTCCATGCTACCCAAGTCTTACCGACATTGTTGATAATTATACCATTAGCACGCCTCTACCACACGTATTGCTCAAACTAAAAGTCGCAATTCTTGGAGCTAAGATGCACATCAATGGCGAACATTAGCTGGATGTCGGATTCTTTCTGAGAGAGCACCATGGGCAGCAGTCGTGGCAACATCGGTTTTCATGCCTATGAAGAATAAAAGAGCTCCAAACAGGGAAAGGTTCTTAAGGAATTGAATGAACTCCCTCACGTAATCTGGGCTTGAAATGTCAAAATTGTAGAAATCATGCATTATCGGTGTGACAATGGCCAAAAAGAGGAGCAGC
The DNA here is from genome assembly GCF_053477565.2 of Lygodium microphyllum. Lineage (NCBI taxonomy): Eukaryota > Viridiplantae > Streptophyta > Polypodiopsida > Schizaeales > Lygodiaceae > Lygodium > Lygodium microphyllum. The sequence goes on along the minus strand of NC_141157.1, from coordinate 41,803,210 downwards.
AAATAAGCACCAAGGCTGCTTCCAATTGTAAAGAGAATGCCACCCAAGCCTTCCAAAGCTATTGCTACCATCAACAAATACTTGAGCTCGACTTCAGGAAGGTTGATGCCAAAGGCACCTGTAATATGACCCTTGATTGCAGCTATCTTTGGCTCCATAGCCTTAACTGTGCTTCCCCCATTGTGACCAAAATCTGTACTCTTGTGCCAAGCAGCAAAGATGAAGATGGTGGAGAATAGAACGGGGCCTGCGAAGGAGGTGAAGCCCATAGCAGCAGATTTCCCATCGCCAATTGCCCAAAAAAATTATCAATTTTCACCAGATAAAGAGCAGGATCTAGAATTATAGGCTTAGATCTTTGAAATTCCTTCCAGCCAATGTCACTGGTGTGCTCAATGAATTTGAGATCCCTGGGGATATACGACAAAGCATGAAGTAAATCTAGAAACAGTTTGAATGCTTGAGGTACAGGACGCCGCTGAGTTTCCCCCCCAAAAACGGATCAGTCCGAATTAGTCTCCCCTTCTCCTCTTTTAGTTAAGCGAAAAAAAACTCCTCTTTGACAAGAATAGCTCTAGTTTCTTTACACCAACAGGAGATCTACGCAAAAACTTTGATTTTGGCCTTGAGGACTGACTTAAGGTATCTTTGGAGTCATCAATTGCCCCATTAACAGACAGCTTTGTGATGGGTGATCTGCACACAAACTTCAACTTCGGCCTTAAGGACTGGTTGGAAAAATGCTCTCTCGGTGCTTTACTAGTGCCGCAAATAGCCCCTTTGAAGGATTCCTTTACTCGCTTAAGCAGCTTTTGAGAGACTTCCTTCAACTCTATTTCATGGGAACTATTGAACTTAGATGATTGGCTTCCACAAAGCTTCCTTTGATTCCACAATTCCCTGCACTTTTCTTAGAGATCATCATTGAAATTATCAGCTTGATAATGTCCTTTGGCATCAGTTTTTCATATTTTTCTAACACACACACATCATGCATACAAACAGAAACACACACATACACTAGCGGAATATATACATTGGATGCGGGTACTAAAAGGACGGATTATCGTAATGCATCAATCACACACAATGAATCACACGCGGAAAAATAACACAAATACACAACAAAAAAAATGGAGGTGTCTACGGCTCGGATGCGCAGCAGCACGACATCCACCCCCTCTAAACCTGCGCATCCTCCGGATGAGCCAACTATCCAGGATCATTCAAGTTCACAAACAGGTCGAGTCCTTCATCAGTTTCTAGTGGACCTGTTTCTCCATCAGCTTCATCATCCATATTCTTTGCTTCTTCTGCTTGACTTTCTTCTACCTGCTCTTCTTCTGCCAATGCTTCAAGTGAATATTCTTCATCTTCTCTTCTCTTGAAAATCTTGACCCGTTTTCCAGCAATGGGCACCCTCAATACTGTTCCATCTAATTCAGCCAACTCATAGGTACCATTGTCAAAAACCTGTTTCACCTCATACGGTCCAAACCATCTTTGAACCATTTTTCTCATGCTACTATGCTAATTCTCTAGACTACTGTCGTAGACTAGAACCCAATCTCCTTCTTTTATGGCTCTAGGCCTCAAGCAATGCCTCAAATGAAACCTGTTCTTGTTTCTGAGTCGGGCTGCCTTCAAATGATCAACTGCTAGCTGCACATCTTCTGTCCTTCTCTCTAGTTGATGAATCCAAAGAGCTAGAAGCTCCTCCCTTGATAAATTCTCATGCCATGGAAGAACACTCCACGTGAGAGCATAGATTTCTGTAGGCATGACAGGTTTTTGCCCATACATCAACTCTGCAGGCATATATCCAGTGGTCACGCTATGTGTAGAGCGGTCTGCCCACAATGCAAAAGGTAGTAATCTCGGCCAATCTCCAATCCAACCTCTACAAGCTTTTGCCAATGCTTTAACTATCGGCGGATGTCCTCTTTCGCTCTTGCCATTTCCCTCTGGATTATAGGCAGTAGTAAGAGCCAACTTAATCCCAAGCCGTGAGAAAATTTCTCTAGCTTCATCTGCATCTAGCTCTCCACGATCAACTGTAATCTTGCCTATACATCCATACCTGCAAAATATTTCTTCCAACAAGAATTTACATACTGTAGTGGTGGTCTTCGTCCGCAAAGATCTGCCTTCAACATAGTTTGTAAGATCCTCCCTAGCCAAGACAAGATATCTCATCTGCCAAAGTCCCACTGGCAAAGTAATCAAGTCTACCACCCACTTATAATGCATACATAGTGGATAGGTCGGATGCAACTCATCATGATGCCACACTAAAGAGTAAAGCAGACAGTCCCGGCAAGTCTCCACAAAGTGGGAAACATCTTTATACATCCCTTTCCACCAGTATCTTTCTTTAATTTTCTCATAGGTAGCCCACACACCTCTATGACCAGCCCATGAACTCTCATGAAACTCTCGCATAATCTGTATCTGCATCGCTACCTCACAAACTACTCTCAAGGGTAAGCCGCCTCTCTTCTTTGGATGCTTCCAAAGAAAACCGTCTTTCAAGAAATACCCATAAGCCTTCCTTCTGATTTTCTTGAATTCATCATTTGTCCAATTAGCTCTTCGAGTCAATGAACTTAGATACTGTCCAATTTGCAGCCACTCGTCAACATAAAGTTCTTCAATAAAAGCTTCAACAGTAGATACATGACAATCATGAACAAGGACAGAAGCTGCAAACTCTGTCTCATCATCTTTTGCAAGCATTGACTCCTCATCCTCATATCTCGCTCTAGATAGCATGTCAGCAACAACTGGATTATCTTTCCCTGCTATGTGTCGAAATTCTGGATTCAATGATTTGATATAGGCAATCCACCAAAGCATCGCTATATCTGGAGTCGAACAGCTAGTAATCATTCCAAGTAAAGGCAAACAATCTGTTTCCACAACAACTAAAGCTCCAATAAAATACCCTTTATCACACTTCAGTGCAGTGACTACTCCCCACAATTCTCTTTTAATTTGCGGATATCTCCTCTGTCGCTCATTAAGAACTTTAGCTCCAAAGCGGATTGCATATCTATTTCCATCAGCATCATCATGTCCCACTACCCAACCTATGCCAATAGGGCTAGTATCAACTGTCAACATGATCGGCCGTCCACACTGATAATCCGCCTTGCGAAGAGTAGGAGCTGACTGCAACAGCTTCTTGAGTTTACGCATGGCTTTCGAATGCTTCTCATCCCAATGAAATTTCTGCCCCTTTCAAAGCAGCTGATAGAGAACATCTGCTATGTGAGCAAAATGAGGAATCCAAATCATGTAAAATACACAAGCTCCCACAAATCTCCGCACCTCTGAAGTAGTCGAGCAATACTCTGCAATCTTGCTTATGGCATCCACCTTTGCAGGTGAAGGCTTCTTGCCATAATATCCAACCATATGCCCAACTATGATGACTTCATTAACACCAAAGACACATTTTAGCCCTGAAAGAGTCAAGTTCACCTCCTCTAATCGTGTCAATATTTGCTCACAAGCAACTAAGTGTTCAGCCACAAACTGTCTACATCCTCGCAAATCAAGACTTTCATTCTTTTCTTCTTCTGCACAACCCTTAATAGGCACATCATCTAGGAAAGGCATGGTATACTGCGGAATATAGTCTCGTAGAACTCTATGCATAGCATTCATCATATGAGCAACTGAGTTGGTGGCACCTTGAGGCAAGGTACACATCCTCACAAGACCAATAGGTGTCCGCATAGTAGTAATATCCCTGCTTTCCAAGGCAAGCTAAAACTGATCATAACCTGAATACAAGTCACCTAGAGAATAGATGGCTCGTCCTGCAAAAGCCTCAGCAAATTCATCCACAACTGGACCTATTCCCACATTCCTGATTGTCACTTTGTTCACGGGTTGCATATCCTGAATAAATCTCAAAGTACCATTCTTCTTTGGTACAGTAAACCACCTGTTAGAATAGGGTGCAGAAGAGGGTTCCAAAATCCCCATCTTAATCTTCTCATTCAGCAACTCTATCAACTTTGGCAAGTGTGCTTTAGGCACAGGTATAGGACGTATATTCCATGGTACATGAGGGACAGTGAAGATGACCATAGGCGCAATCAATTCGGGACTAATGCAGCCAATTTCATGAGGAAGGAAAGCAAATGCCTTACCATGACGTCCAAGCATCTCTCTAAAACATTCTTTTTCCACTGGAAGCAAGAAATCATCATTTCCAATCTTCAATTCTGCAAAGTTTCAGCTGTAAATTTATGTCCAATATTTGCAGGATCTCTCAACATAGGCTGCTTCATAGCTTTTTCTATTTGCTCATCACTATCAGGAGGAAGCGGCCCTTCAACTGGCTTAACCTTCTTATTAACTGTTTTATACTTCGTGTCAACCTTGGCATCAGTCAAGCACTCTTTTCTTTGCTACAATTTCTGCAAATTTTCAGCAACTCTCAACTCTATTGGCTGAAAGATTTCAGCCCTTTGCTCTATGGACTGCATGGGTGCAGCCTGAAACTCTGTATGCTGAAATTTTTCAGCATTAAACTCTGTTGGCTGAATGAATTCAGCCCTCGGCTCTATGGACTGCATGGGTGCAGCCTCATACTCCATATGCTGAATTTTTCCAGCATTTAACTCTACTGGCTGAAAGGTTTCAGCCCTTTGCAACTTTGTAAGCTGATCAAGTTCAGCCATAAATTCACTTTGCTGAGTTTTCTCAGCCTCTAACTCTGTTTTCAGCATAAAATCAGAAATTTCCTGAAACATATCCAAGGTTTGCACAGGTATGATCTTTGAACCCTTGCATACATCAGTTTTCAGCATTGTTCCCATCTCAAACAATGTATCTGCATAAGACATCCCTTCATACAATCCATCTACATGCTCTTCTGCTTGCAAAATACCTGCAATCTTCAACTCTTTCTCCTTAGGACCAATGTATTGCCTGGCAGCTCTAGGCAAATCTAAAATTCTCTGATAACTCACTGAACTATCTGAAGAAAAACCAACAAAATTAGTGGAGAAAGACTGGCTGCCAGGAGGCGAGATCTCCTCTTTTCTCTGCTCCGTACCACTGGCGTCTCGCAAGACAGCGGTACCTAATGAAAATCCAACTCATTCGCAGGTAGTGATGCCTCACGCAAGGAGTCCCTATTTCTCGGATGATTTACCCCAACAATCATAAACTGAACAGCTCGCATACCATCCTTATTGCGTATCCATGCATAAGCTGAGCCGTCATCCATCACTTTTCCATTCTTTCTTCTGTAATGAAAGGCTGTCCAAGAATAATCGGATAAGAGCAAGAATCCTGAACAAAGCAATGATAATCTTCTTCAACATTACCAATAGAAATTCTGATGCTCGGACAAGCAGCATACATATCACTAGAAGTATTATTGGCGGCTCTCATGTGCCAGCCATGCTCTGCATCCATAGGCCACTTGCCACTCTCATAAACACCTCGAGCAATAAGATTAATCTCGGAACCATGATCGACTAAAGTGACCAAAGGAATCTGTTTCTCTCCAATCCTTACCACCGTCTCAGTGGTTGCTCTAGCCCAATGACTACGTGAAAAATGGCTGTGAGGAATGAGGATAGGGGTATCATCATCTTCATACTACATGGGCTGAACTTTTTTCTCCAATTGCGGATTGACAGAAGCATTCTCAACCATCACTGCATCATCATGCTCTTCCCCAAGAGCTCCATGCCATAATCCCTGTAAAGCAGGTCCTTCCATCGCATGTCATTTCCTCCGCAAAAGATCCTACATTTGATCCTGTATTTCTCTTCTAGCAATCCCAAGAGCTTCTACAATAGTAAAAGTGACTTCACTATTCAAAATTCTTTCATGAAAAATCTTACTCATATCCGTCTGCATATCAAGGTTTGATAAGAGCTTGAATCCTGGCTCCTTTCTTGGTTGCCTCTTCTCTTTCATCTGCTTGTCTCCCATAGGTTGTTCAGGACCTGATTGAGCTGGAGAACTTGTCATGGGTGGAGCTGTAACAAGTGGTGAAACAAAGTCACCCCCTCTAGTCTTTTTGGAGGTGCTGAGACCCTCCTCATCTCTTCTTCTCTTTTCCTCAACCATGGCATCTAAACCCTGTGTTTTTGCCATATAAGCAAAAATAGAATACCTGTCAATAGGAGAATCCCATCCCGTTTCTCCTCGAATGCTGGAGCCCACACAAGTCATAGTGGATGCCTGAACTCCCTCTTCTTGCTATCTCCAAGGCAGAGGACCATAAAGCAGAGTCTCCATCTGATTTCTGCTCAAGCTGGACTCCATAAGCTGAAGCATCTCCTCTTACACTCACATAAGCTGATCGCGCAGCCATATCATCAACGAGCTTCTTCATGCCTCCCTTACCAAAGTTCGTATCAAGAGGAGCACCAGTCTCTGTCAGCCATATCTTCCCATCTTGTCCCCAGAACACTACATTCTTCTTACGCGCTTCCTGAAAAGCATCACAATCTCTGCACTATTGGTGCTCTGTACTATCGCACCAAATATATCGTCTCCCTTTTCTTTGACCAGCTGGAAAAGCAGTCACTGGAGCAGGTGCTACAGCAGGTACTGACATAAGTTGCTCTTTTAACTTTCCAACTTCAGCTTTGACTGCTTAAATCGTCAAATCTGCCAAGCCTTTAATAACATCATCTACAGATAAGGGCACTGGAGCTGCAGGAACTGGTGGATTTACAACAGGAGGAGTAGGCTTAGGCATAGAACTTGCAGTAGGGGTAGAAGAAGAAGCCTCCAAGGATTTTTCAGAAGCAGATCCTGTATTACAATGCAATCGTACTCTCCTGCGCTGCTTCTTAACAAGAGCATTCACATCATCAATGACATGTCTCCACTCGGTCTTTAAACCTGAATCAGTAGCTTGATCTTCCAAAAGATCATCCAACTTTTCCTGTAAATCAGCATCAGCAGCTTGTAAAAATAATTCCACTTTCTGCATCTCCAAAGCTTGCTGCTCAGTTCCATCCAACTGATCATAGCGGCTCTCAGACTCTCGCAGAAGGGTGGTAAACTGAAAGTCCCTTATTAGGCATAGAAACCCATGCTAAGAAATTCATGCGGTTCATAAGACCTGTATCCTCCAGGAAATATTCATCTTTTAATGCCTTCTTAAACTCTGCCCAACTAACATGTGTTTCTTGAATTTCTGAAATTCGGACTTCAAGAGCGCGCACCACGATCCGCAAGAAGTAGCGGCTCCAAACATCTTGAGAAACCCCAAAAAACTTCATCTTTTCTTCATACAAATGCATGTAAGTTGACACTTGTTGGCCATTAAACTGCTTCATCTCCTGTTGGACAGCTTTCAAGGTATCCATGGCATCACTATCACGTTTCGCGTGAGCTTGCTGCTACATATAGGTTGTAAATGACTGAAACAGGTTCTTCATGATATTGTCATCTGTCATCTCTTCTTGCGAGTCTCCCATCTTGCTGAAAAGTGACGCAGCACTTTCACGTCGGGTTCACCAGAAATGTCGTAGAGTTTATGCAAGAGCTGTAGAACATAGGGTTCAAGAAATAGCAAGGAAAGAGACTAACAAGAAGAACTCAAATTTTTGATGCCAAAGTACTCTATATTGTTTGTCAAGAAAATTACATGAGGTCCAAGTTTAGAAAAAATTGAAGTATCTCATAAACTATTTTGCATTCAGGTGTATGATGACAGCTGTGCCTTTGGCACTTAGGCTTGAAGAGACTTGAAGAGTTCTACTGGAATTAGTTTTGCTAGGGTAACCTCTTGAGGGGTAAGTTTTTTTTTCCCAAAGTGTAACATTATCTTCAAACCTGAACGTGTGATTTACTATGAAAAACATATTCATCTACAAGGCCTTGTCTTTAGTGGTCTGTTATCAACTATGTAAGTCCAAAGCGTTCTGTAAAGATTTATTCATGCCCTTTCAGCTTACGGATGCTGCAGTTACATTGAACAGAATAATGGGCATTATCTAATAATCCAGTCAAGTGTGTCCCTTAGTGCACTGACAATGAGAGAACCAGTTGTTGTACAACACATTTGATTTCTGATGCTCCCAGAGTTTTCTATCATATACGAAAAACCAGTAATATATGGGATCTCAAAGCAGTGCAGCCTCGTTCTTAAACAGGTACCAGGAGGTTGGAAGAACCAATCAAGGGCCGTCAGCTGATCAGTACTATCTCAAAAATGATTAGATCTTATCAACAGTACCTCAAGAAGACTCCAGCATCTCAAAATTTCCTGGTACAAAAACTTTCTGCTCTTTGTAGATAGTAACAGGATTGTTCACTCCTCGCTTCTGAGGGGAAGAGATGATGGCTCAAACGCTTGAAAAGGGGAGGGCTGAAGCTCCCCTTATATAGGGGAGAAGTCCATACTAATGAATTCCCATTTCATTTGGGGAATGTCAAGTGGTTGCAATTTCCCAGGAATTTTGACATGTTCCACCTTAATGCGTTGACAAGACAAACATTCCGTGGCATATTTGAGAACGTCACCTTTGAGTCTATCCCAATAATAGCTCTTCGTGACTGCATTAAGGGTCTTGGCATAGCCAAGATGTCCTGAGAAAGGGGAGTCATGGGCTTCCCAAAGTATCTTCTACTTGAGAGATTGGCTTGCAGGGATACATAATCTTGTCCTAAAGTAGACAAGTCCACTACTGAGACAGAGAATTCTTGATACTTTGTCTTTAGCTTTGGGTCTTGATCTTTGATGGGGATCTCCCTTAGCAATTTCCGATAGACTGGGTCATGACATGCCTCTTCTCTAGCTAGCTCAAGAACTGGGTTGTTTGGCATTGATACCTTTGTGGCTAGAGATCTTACTATTGATGGATCTTGCAAAATAAGAGAATTCAGAAATGTCTTGCGATTGAGTGCATCGGCAACTACATTCTCTTTTCCAGGCCTATATTTGATTTTAAAATCATACTCTTCCATCACTTCGATCCATTGACGTTGCCTCATGTTAAGCTCATTCTGGGTAAAGATCCATTTCAGGCTCTTGTGCTCCATCACTAAGGAAAATTTGTTACCCAACAAGTAATGCCTCCAAAGTTTGAGAGCATGGATGACAACCAACAACTCCAGATTGTGGGTAGCATAATTCCTTTCATGGCTCTTCAGTTTCCTTGAAGATTATGCTACAGGAGGACCTTCTTGCATAAGCACACATCCTAAAGATGTTGTGTTAGCATCAATTACCACTTCGAACTCCTTACTAAGATCAATAAGTTTCAAGATGGGTGCTGATACTAAGCTTTGCTTTAGCTTGTCAAAGCTAGTCTGATTTGCAGGTGACCATACAATTGCTACTTGCTTCTTTAGTAGATCAGTTAGAGGCGATGCAATCAAAGCATAGTTTTTGATAAAGATCATATACCATCCTGTCAATCCAAGGAAGCTACATATTTCTTTGATAGAATTTGGTGTTGGCCATTCCAGAATGTCTCTGACCTTGGCTGGATCTACCAAAATTCCATCCGTTGATACAATGAATCCCAGATATTCAATCTCTCGCTTGAAAAATGCACACTTCTTCTTCTTGGCATAAAGCTTGTGTGCTCTCATTGTTTCAAGAACAATGCAAAGCTGGGGTTCATGATCTTTTTCTTGTTTAGAGTAGACTAGGGTATCATCAAAGAAGACGAGTACGAAGTCATCAAGATAGGGCCTAAAGATATCCTGCATTAACCAGTTGAAGGTAGCAGGAGCATTTGTCAGTCCGAATGACATCACTAGCTAGGAATTCAAAGTGTCCATACCTTGTGCTGAATGCAGTCTTCGAGATATCTTCTTCCTTGATCCTTATCTGATAATATCCAGATCTGAGATCTATCTTAGAGAATATCTTCGCACCTTGAAAACGATCAAGTAGTTCATCTGTTCTTGGAATAGGGTATTTATTTTTAATGGTTGATTGATTCAACCCTCTGTAGTCAATGCATAGCTGAAGCAATCCATCTTTCTTCTTCTGCAGCAGTACTAGAGCTCCCCATGGTGAACTGCTAGGATGGATGTAGCCTTGGTCTAATAGTTGCTTGAGTTGCTCTTTCAGTTCAATAGCTTCCGGGATGGACATCCTATACGGTCTCTTTGCGAGACAGATGCAACTCCTGGCATCAGCTTGATTTCGTGGTCGACTTCCCTATGAGGAGGAAGCTCTGTCAGCTCTTTAGGAAATATGTTTGCGTATTCCTTTAACCATGAAGGTTCTTCCCCAAATTCGTGATTCTGATCTAGCTTATTCAATTTAATCAGATAGACAGGTGGGCCCTTCCTAACTCCTTTTATAATCTATGTTGCTTTTGCCAGCTATATTTTTGGCTTACGAGCCTCTCCTTGAGTTGTAACTAGTTCCCCTTCAGAATTTTGGAAGGAGACTTGGCCCTTTCCATAATGGATGTGGGCATCATTGGGTATTAGCCAATCCATTCCGAGCAAACATTCGTGGACACCTAGGTTCATTACCCTGAATCTCACCAAAGTCGGCTTCCCACCCAGTAGGAATTTCACCTTAGCAGTTTGCCTAGTACAAGAGACCTCACGATCATTTGCCAATTCCACAAGTAAAGTAGGTGCATCTATTGTGGTTATCCCTAGCCTTTTTGCACAGATCGGTGAAATGAAGGAATGTGTACTGCCACAATCGATTAGGGTTTGAAGCTTTTACCTTCATAATCCAATGGAGTTTGGATCACCAATAATTGGTGATTCGGACCCTTCTTACGAAGAGTAGCGTGAATTATTGCCCTCTCAATGTTAGCATCCATGGATGGATCTTCTTCATCACCCAGCTTCTTGTTGGCAACATTGGAGGTTCTCCCTCTGGCCATGAGTGTGGCTCCTTGGCCGTGGGTGGCTCCTTGGAATTGCCCTTGGCGATGTCCTCTGCTAAGCTTGGGACACTACCTCTTGAAGTGTCCGGGCTTGTTGCAATGGAAGCAACGTAGATTGCGGTCATTACCTCGTGCAGGAACAAAGTTGTTGACAGCATTGGTCCTAGCTTTCTTCCTTTGTCCCTGATTCTGACCTTGCGCTCTCTTAGTTTGAGCCCTATACATTCCCTTTTTTTGATCCCTATAAGGCCAAGTCCTGTTGTTCCCTGGCTTGGTCTGCATCTCCTATATTATTGGTGCAGCATGAATGAGTGCGTCTTGTAGGTCCATTGGGCGCATTGATTCCAAGCGGGTGTTTATGGAGGAAATTTAACCTAGCACAAAACTTTGACACCTGTTGTGTCATATCTATTGGTGGCTGTACTTTAAGAGAGAGACAAACTTTGAATAATATGCATCAAGGGATAGTCCAAGCTGCTTCAATTCATAGAATTTATTCATCTTCTGTGTGCAGTAGGTAGGTGGCAGATACCTCCCTCGCACAACTTCCTTAAGCTTCTCCCAAGTGATTGTCCCTTTCGAGATCGCTTGGTCTCTGCACCATTGTTTCCATCAAAGTCTTGCTTTGCCTGTAAGCTTAAGTTTGGCGAGCATAGCTTGGTTAGCAGGTGCAGTTCCTACTACCTCAAAATAGTCCTCCATGGACTTGATCCAGATCTCAGCGTCAACTTGAGCAGTCCTTCCCTTGCCATCGAACTCAGGTGGCTTAATTTGTCTGAGAAGGAACTTCTTTTCTTGAATCATAGCTGTACTTAGTGTAGGGGTTGGACTTGGAACTTGCACTTGGGGTTGCGCTTAGGCAATAAGATTCTTTATGCTAAAAACTTATCAAACGTTTCCCATATCATATTATTATAACTTGCCAACTTTTAGCCAAGTGACTTAATCACTTAATACCTTTGCCAACATTTACGATCAGGATAGAAAATAGTAAAAATATTGTTCATTCATGAGGGCATAGCCCTTTGAGTACATTTATTTTGGGAAAGTAGAACAAGTTAATTGGTACATCAGTTTAGGGAAAATAGGATTGTGTTACAATTGGCTACAGGGACTAAGTAATAATATGGAGTGGGGTCATGGATTTTCACGAAATGATAAGTCATAGGAAGCTTGGGTTATCCCTTCCTTTGATACCCGTTCTTCTCATAGTGCCCTAGCACTTTGATTCTATCAGCAGGGATCACCCGAGCCACTTCTTCATACACACACTTGTTCTACTTGACTTGCCATTCGCCAATATGCAGGGTTGCATTTGCGTGAGCTTCGACAAAGATGAACAGCTTCACGATCTTTAAATCCTCCATCCACTTGATTCTCTTCAAGCTGGTATGAAGGTACGCAAGTCAGTGGGCTGCTATGTAGTATATTCCTGATTCTCCCGTCCACCTCCGTTCCGCATACAGGGGTGAAGGATTGTAGATGCAGTCTCGAATATTCATCATGCCTAGTCTCCGTCGATAATCCGAAGCATGCATTGCAGACATAAACATAACTTGGAACACCAAGAATTTGTTCCATGCTTCGTGACTCTGCAACCTAGCATCCATAAGTGAGTAAGGAAATGTTTTCAACAGAAAACACTACTCTATTCCACTCACCTTCCCGTGGCTGTCCCCTTATTCCCTTTACTTTCCTCCGTTAAGTTCCTTTGTAAATCTTAGATCCCGTTGGTTCGCTCTGATACCAATTGTAACGTGCCCACTTGTCCACTTGCGGGACACGTCTTAGCAGCCCATTGAGAGGAGGGTCTAGAAGGCTCTGCCCGGCACTCGCACGGAATGATACATGGTTTGCGATCCAGGTCTTTCCGAGTCTGCCCGAGTGGAAGTGTCCAGTCTTTCCCACTCAAGATTGACCTAAGGTCAGGGTTCCTTTTCTATCAGCAAAGTCTCTAGGAAGGAGCTAGCGTCGAGCTCCAGTTGTACCACCTTTCGTAGGGACAATAGAGACGAAGTAGTTTCAAGCTGCACTTGGTTCATGGAGAATGGAAAACGAGAGGGATGCAAAGCTCAATCTCTCTGCCGTACGGCATAGCCCCATTCCTTTCCCCTAAAACAGAATAAACTGGAAATTCTACATCTACTGACACTAGGTCTTCATTGTCTTATTATCTCATCATTTGAGAAAAGTTTCCAGCTAACCGGAACCACCCTTCCATAGCATGGACCTAAATCATGTCCACCGCACTTTCCTCAGTTTGCTTTAGTTATCTAATTACCGAACACATTACGTTTTGACATGCAAAATCACCTTCCTTTTATTAAAGAAGTTAATCACAGGTTCCTTCACATAACTTAGGCACTGACATAAAAACAATGCCAAGCAAGTTCCTTTTCTCCAATAACTGCTCTTATTTATCAAAATCATGGAATACATCCAATATCACGCCCGAAGGCTATCCCAGTAATCTACACGATTGCTGCTCCAAGTTCCGCCCATTGACTAGTACATGGGCCTCGAGATCCAATCTCGAGTCACGTTGGCCTCTTGTACGGGATCCGGAGGCAAGGGATTTATAGCCAGAGCCTCCCCTGGCACCCAAGCATCCTCTCGCTCCAAGCAGCACCCACGGAGAGACCTCTCATGATGAGTTAGGTCTATATACCCAGCGCGGCTAACAACCCCCTTGGATAGGGCCAGGCAAACAGTCGGAGGTAACTGTTCCTGCCTCTCCCTCCAAGATTTCAACCTGAAGCATTAAGTGTTTTCCTTGAATGAGTTCCCTGAGCAAAGAGATCAAATAATGCACCTGAGTACAAGCACAAACATTTCGGAGGTCGTTTGTGCGCCCGACTACTAAGGTGTGACTCCTTTTTTCCCGGATGCTCCTAGCACCCGATCTTGGGTCTTTTTGAGACCTGGCAAGATCCCAATAATTTCAAACAAGATACGCAATCAAATGGTCTTGGTAAGTTGACTTATACTTGCCCTTTTTCCTTGGGTTTTACCTTAGGGTATCTTAGTCCCTAATTCAAGCATTAGCTGATCAGTCAAGGCAACAGACATGCCTTATTCGCAACCCAACCAAGGGTCTTTTAATATCTAATTCTAACCAAGCTCAATTAACACACATGGCAACACATGATTCTTCATTTAAACTTCCAAGGTGCAGTCTAGATGCATGCGATCCTTCCAATTCTCTTAGTGCGGTTCTATGTAGCATTTCCCAATCAACCTTAACCATCATGCATGTTGTGTGTTTAGTATAGTTGTACCTCCTAAACGACTTTTATCTCTCTTTATTCTTGGCAACAAGTTCTTATTTTTAATGCACCGGATCACATGTGACTTGCGTCTATGAAAGTCTAGGGTTTTGTCTAACGGTGCAAGTTTATCTCATGAACATAAATTAACATTTCATGTGTTTCTTTTAACCATGATTGCAAAATGTGAATTCTAAATGACTATTCATGCACTGAACTGATTAAAAAGCTATCATTTTATGTGAAGTAAGGTGATAACCTTATCATTTTATGTGAGTAAAAGCTATCATTTCATGTGAGGTAAGGCGATAACCTTATCATTTTATGTGAATTCCAAACTATTCCATTCGTGCATGCAACTTAGTTCTTAGAGTAAACAAAACCCTAAGACTCGTTCTTGTTCCATGCATGTCACAAACCATTTCATCTCTTCCATGAGTAATAATACTTAATTAATTTTAAAGCTTAGAACCTGGGCTTGATCTGTGTGTGCCACGTTGGTCATTCTGCTCGCCCCTCCAACATTACCGGTGGCTTGGGCGCCTATGCTTCCCGTGACTTTGTTCTTGGGAGCCATTTGCCTCGCTGAGAATGGGCAGTCCGGACCTTGATGGGTTTCACGTTGATAGGTTCAGAAGAAAAGACTACTGGATGGGGTCCTTTGCCGAGAGAGTGGTTTGGGCGTGGCTTGTTGCGGTTACCAACTCCCACTCCCTCTCCTTCTTTCTTTCTCTCTCTCTCTCTTCTTCTTCTTTTCTTTCTCCTTCTCTCTCTCTCTCTCTCCCTCTCTTCTTCTCCACTTATTCTCCTTCTCTCTCTCTCTCTCTCTCTCTCTCTCTCTCTCTCTCCTTCTCCCACTTATTTTCTCCTTCTGCTCCTTCCCTCTCTTTCTCTTCCTCTTCTCTTCTTTTCTCCTTCTACTCTTCTTCTTCTTCTTCTTCTTCTACTTCTCTCCTCTCTCCATCTACCTCTTCTTCTCTCTTCCACTCCTTCTTCTTCTACTTCTCTCCTCTCTCCCTCTACCTCTTCTTCTCTCTTCCACTCCTTTTCTCTCCTTCTCCTTCTCTCCCTCTTCTTCACTCTCCCAATCCTTCTTTTCCTCTCTCCTTCTCCTTCTCTCCCTCTTCTTCCTCTTCTCTCTCCCACTCCTTTTCCTCTCTCCTTCTCCTTCTCTCCCTCTTCTTCCTCTTCTCTCTCTCCCTCCTTCTTTCTCTTCTCTCATTCTCCTTCTCCTTCTCTTCCTCTTCTTTTCTCTCCTCACTCCTTCTTCTATCTCCTCACTCCTTCTCTCCTTCTTCATCTTCTCTCTCTCCCTCCTTCTTTCTCTTCTCTCCTTCTCCTTCTTATCCTCTCCTTATCCTTTTCTCCTTCTCCTTCACTCCTTCTCTTTCTCTTCTCTCTCTCCCTCCTTCCTTCTCTTCCCCCTCCTCCTTCTTCCCTCAGCTCACTCCTTCTTCGCTCACAGCGCGAACCGATGGTAATCAGGGAGGTGGTGGCTTTGCTTGGAGGACCTTGAGGAGGGTTCCATGGCGACTAGTAAACAGGGAAAAAGGTTGACTAAAGTCATAGGCCTAGGGCCGTTTCAACAGACGGACGGGGGGAGAACCTTCTGTCGGAGACCCAAAGGCCCTACACGATTGCTGACGGAGGGGGTTGACGTAAGGGAGGGACCCCATAGTCTCTGACGGCCGTCAAGCAAGGCAGCAGCTGACAAGGGGAAGGGTGGCGATGTGTGGACTAGCGTAGCCTCCTCTCTCTCTCTCTCTCTGTGCGTGGGGAGGGAAGAAGCCCTCCCCTAGGGAGGAGGTAGGTGGCATGGCCACCCCTCCACCTAGAGGTTGCATGGCTCCCCCCCATCATCCACCACTCCCACTCTCTCTTCCCCTCCCCAGATTGCTGTCGGCGGGGAGAGAGGGGGGAGTAAAAAAATTTGAACTAGGGATTAAAAATTTTTCATTTTCTTTTAAAAATTTTAGGGGAGGGTTCCTATGGCCCATTACACCTTCCCATCTATCAATAGCCTTGATCATACCATAGGCTGCTATGTATGCTATCTTTTTGTGAAACATTTGTAGTTTCCAGCCATACCATTGAAATGTTTGTACTACTAAGAAGGTATATATATGAAAAAATTGGGTATAAGCCTTCCATCTACAAGATTTTGAGCACCAATATTCCAACACTTGGTGATTATCACCTTCTTCCCTTGCCCTGTGTCCTCAAATTTTTACTAGTTGTGAGTGTTGGGCACTGCCTATTTAGGCTCCACCTTGCTATATAGGTTTGTTTAGACCTGAATTTGCTATGCTATTGACTAGTAGACATTCCTAAAATCCAATTGTCTTAACTCCTTAGCATCACCTTCTTTTTGTGCCGTGTGTCCACAGCTTTTTGCAGAATATGAATGCTGGGAGCCACCCATTTGGGCTACTCCTTCAACCATATAGGTTTGGTGCTCTCGCTGCACAAAAGATGCTTTTATAAGCACCCAAAATACATGTTTATGACCAATGTCTTTTTGATATCTTAGATCCTCTCAAAACAAGATCAATCTCCTTTAAGAAATCATAGCTGCCTCTATCCAAAACATGATGAGGAATCGCCCACCAGAACATTGTATTAACCTATCAAAACAACATATATATGACAGAGACTCACCAATAAATTTTAGCCACCCATTTTGTTGTCGAAAAAACTGGACCATTGTAAAGATAGTTGCCCTACCCTATGTTGAATGCATAAGATCCAATAAAACATTGCCATAATGTAGCCCACAACCTATATTTTCACTTTTGAATGAAATTCACCCCACCTTTCAAAGTAGTTCCAAAGGCCTGCCATGCTCTTGTTACCAAGCTCTCCACTGATGAATCAATCACCTTCAACATGTGCAACAAAAGCAAACTAACCATCAAGTCAATTTCAAACTGATTAGAAGTGAAAGGAAACTTACATAGCATAGAATGCAAAGTATACATGTCCAAAAAACAAAAGTAGTTTTTCCTTTATCAGAAAAAAAAAATCCAATCACTACCTTAGTTGGACTTGTTGTTGTTAATGGACCCACAATTTGTGCTCCTATTACATGACCATCTAGCCCTACCACTGACATACTGAGTCCACAAGTTGTTCTACAAGTGTCTCCTTTATCAGTCAAAAGGAAGATCTAGAAAGACCTATACTAACTTGGCTGCCATTAACATTCAAGTAACTCCACCCCATAGAGTTGATGTAGAGAGTGGATAAACTCTCCCTTTATATATGGGACTAGCACCCATTCTAGATCTAGCTTGCTTCTCTTTCCCATGATCTATGGTTGCTTTCTATTTAGATATGTAGCTATTGTGTTCACCAACAATTCCTTCTCAAACTTCCTGCTAGCATGCAATAACTATACCACTCATTCAAAACAATGATGTCCTAGAAATAGATAAAATAGTTGCACTAACCCTTCATGACTGATAGTGCAACAATGTTGTGCATTCTTTCCATGACCAGCTCTTCCATCTCATTACCATTCTTCATTCTCATGTGGCATGCCACCTATTTCATTCAATAAGTTCATGTCTTCAACTATAGACTAGCTTATTGTACTTCTTCCAAATGACCATAGGCTGATCTGATTTTGTTTTTTTTATGTAGCTCCCACATGCAACAAAACTAGTGATGCATATTCTTTATTACAAAAAATTAGTCTCATTAGTTGGTAATGCACCATGCAACTATGAACATCCTCAAAACAACATGTCTCCTTTACCATCATTTGCATATTGGCATAGTCCCTACTGACAATATGGCTACAGTACTCATCTATTAAGTCACAGAACCCTCATTCAAGTCGCTTTCCAAAGCTAGGAAAGTGTTGTTTCAGGTTATACATCAACTGCCAATTACTAGAGAACCAGAGTCTTAATCCTAAGCTAGGAAAGGATCCACCAAGTACTAGAGAACCAGAGATTAAACCCCTGTGATAAGATCTTTTCAGCACATATCACACTCTTGCAAACACAACACATGCAATTTACATGTAGAGTAGCCCTACTCATGGTGCAGGACAAAAGCAAATAGCAAACAAACTGCACTGATCAATGACATGAAAGCTTCTTCTACCTAACTAGGCCATTGATCACTTTTAGGAAAGTACTAATTTCCACACACAAACTGACAAGTCCCAACTGATAGTAGATGTCTCTTAATGTCAAACTGAGTACCGTGCTAGTCTACTGACTGTAGGGGTATAACATGAGAGATGTGGTGGTATTCTACACTATCATTTGCTATTGTAGACCTTGTAGCATTTGGATGTGTCAAAAGCATTGGAGAGTTTTCTCTAGTTGTGGATCCACTAGACCAAATGATGTAGAGGATAAATATAGCAATTCCTAGGTAGCAAATGATGTAGAGGATAAATAGAGCTATCCAGAGATGACTAGCTATAAGGAGATGACAGCTCAATAACAACAAGAGTAGGCTCAAAACTAAAATGCATTATTGAATAGGAATAGATGAGGAAACATAGTACTATCACTCTCTTGGCAATAGCGTCCAAAGGCTATAAACCAAGTGTAGCATATGCTAATGATGAAAAAAAAATCCATTAACCCCTGTCCGCATATTTTAGCATGTATCTCTTCACCTTTATCAAGTACTCCTATGTTGCAATGAAAAAAAAAAAAAAACAATCTGATCAATGAACTGATATTACTTTCACCATGGTAGGATCATCTTTCACCACCTCTTTCTTCTTTTTCTCTTCTTCTTTTGCCTTTTTGTCCATATATAGGAGCCAATTGAGCCTTTTTGACTCCATAATGTTTGGCAATTGTCTCTATTTCTTCATCTTCATTGTCCTCACTGTTGCTTTCCTTTTCATCATACCCAACATTGTTAGAGTGAGTGCATAGTCTTCTCGACTCTTGCCATCATACACAAAGCCCATTTTTGCATATGTACCCGTACTAGGTTGGACACACTGTGCAGTTCGTTGCCTATAGCCACAACAAGTATAATTTCTCTCTTAATTGAAGCATTGATTCTTACCAAAGAACCATGTTATACTTAATACAATAAAACAAAAGCGTAAATGGGGGCATCTCACCTATCTAACACAAAATGTGCTATAACCTTTGCCTCTAGTTCTTCATGTTCAACATCCTCCAAACCTTGTTCATCGTTGACTAAACAAAGAAACATACAACATAAATATAAACACAAATGTAGAGCAGACCCTGACCTTATCAAATTTTGAAAACATAAATGTACTTGAAAAGAAAAACCATAAGAGTAGTAGGGGAGATATAACACAACATGGAAAAACAAGACCTTCAACAACAAGCAATTAAGGCTTCTGCAGATTTGGAGCTCGATGGTAACGTGTTGAAGATGGAGTCACTGAATAAAATTTACTGTAACATTCCTTTGTTCTCTAACGATGACATAGAGAGTTTGTTTTAACCTTCTCTTTCCTTTTCACTAGCTCTAGGAAACATGGTGAGTGCAATCTTTTGTTTGAGGTATTATTTTCGATGAGAGAGACAACTGGAAGGTTGTTTTACTCTATTTGTTGAGATTAATTTGAGAGATCAATTTGTTGAAAAGGCTATGTACTATTATCAAAGGTTAAATATACTACTAGAGTTAGTGGAGAATTTGAATAATTTATAGTAGTGGAAGTAATAAAATTTCGAATTTCTTTCTGAATGGCAAGACTTTCTCATGTAGCCATGTTTAATACTTGTATAGTCTAAAATTTTGCTCTTGAAGTTCTACATATATTCTGAAGCTTTATAGTGCTTTTTTTAGGGAATAATATGCTAAGATATATGTCTTTTTTGTATTTGGATACAGTTTGGGAATAAAAGTGGAAATTTGTTGCCTACAGCCTTGTAGTTATCTCAACTATACTTGCAATTTCACAATGACACTTCCCACGTAGATTTATAGCTCCTAAAACTAAGAAAATCTATAAATATAAAAAGTTAAAATGTTAAAAGGATAATTTGAGCTCTCAATGGAAAGAAAGTGATATAGGGGATCTTGTTTTGTTTCCTCTAGTTTTGATTTGAATACTTTGTTTAGAGAGATTCTTGGATTTTATCCTATGGTTTGAACTTGGGATTCGATAGCGAGTGACCACATAATTCACCTACCATTGATTGGTGCCCCCATTGAGGATCTCTTGCTAATCATATTAGTTGGGAAGTGTAAGGTTTGAAACCAATATGTATATAAATTCAAGCATTGCTCCCATTGGGTATGAATATTTTTCTTGTACTAAAAATGAGGATGCAAATAAATTTACCATGAAATTAGAATGAATGGCCTATAAGGATCGTAGAGACACTAATGTTGATAAGCTTTGAATAATTGACATATTTCTTGAAGGTTCTATAATACTTTGGTGGGATTTGTTGAATGAGGAAATAAAGACAAATTGGAATCAAGTTAGAACTAGGTTTATTACCAAGTTTTCACTTAGGCAAACTCTTGAGAGTCTATGTGGTGCGCAGATCGGTCGTAGTATGCTCACGTAGTGAATCCCGGAAGGTTCCCAAGAACAATGAACTCTACCTTTTTGCACAAAAAACAATGTAAAAGCATGAACGACAAGAAGCAAGAGACCAATTGGGTTCAATCTCCCCCCATGCCTTGTGTGAGCGCTTCACAAAACATGTATTTTATGTATATTTCCATCTTCATGCTCAATAATAGCCCAATTTACAAAAATATGACAAGCTTTTAGCTTTTGAGTTTGCTTTCTACAAAAATAGGAAAATAAAGCTAATGGACGGTGCCCATAGAGTCTGGCACGCCCAATCTCAATGTCCAAATAGAAATAACATATCCGTGCGCATAGGCGCATACAAAATAATAATCAATAATCGATGTCTCAATAGACATAACAAAATATAGGTGTGGCGCCTATTAAAATATAATCCAAAGGTCGAATACTCGCTAGACTCCAATGCTTTCCTCCGCCACTGCTGCTATCTCTACACATCAACTGAAGCATTCACAATTATTAGTAAAATAATACAATTAAACCGACAAAAGTGAATACCTAGCAATCTTCAGCTACATAAATAAATCAACTGGTTAGAAATAAATCCTAAACTTAATTTATTACGAGTGCGCACTCTAAACTCATAAACGTTTATTAATTTAACATGTATTTTACGGAATCACCTACTATGGAATCACCCACGTACACACTAAATTAATGAAATGCCCGAAAAGGACAGGCATCCCCATCAACTTCTCCCACAAAGAATCCACTTTGTGTATGAGCCCCGATCATCTAAGTTTACGGAATCCACCGTAAAACCTCACGGAATCCACTGTGGAATGCTGGTGCGCAGATCGGTCCGCAGTATGCTCACGTAGTGAATCCTGGAAGGTCCCCAAGAACAATGAACTCTACCTTTTTGCACAAAAAACAATGTAAAAGCATGAATGACAAGAAGCAAGAGACCAATTGGGTTCAATCTCCCCCCATGCCTTGTGTGAGCGCTTCACAAAGCATGTATTTTATGTATATTTCCATCTTCATGCTCAATAATAGCCCAATTTATAAAAATATGACAAGCTTTTAGTTTTTGAGTTTGCTTTCTACAAAAATAGGAAAATAAAGCTAATGGACGGTGCCCATAGAGTCTGGCATGCCCAATCTCAATGTCCAAATAGAAATAACATATCCGTGCGCATAGGCGCATACAAAATAATAATCAATAATCGATGTCTCAATAGACATAACAAAATATAGGCGTGGCGCCTATCAAAATATAATCCAAAGGTCGAATACTCGCTAGACTCCAATGCTTTCCTCCGCCACTGCTGCTATCTCTACACATCAACTGAATTTATTGATTATTATTTTGTATGCGCCTATGCGCACGGATATGTTATTTCAATTTGGACATTGAGATTGGGCGTACCAGACTCTATGGGCACCGTCCATTAGCTTTATTTTCCTATTTTTGTTAAAAGCAAACTCAAAAGCTAAAAGCTTGTCATATTTTTGTAAATTGGGCTATTATTGAGCATGAAGATGGAAATATACATAAAATACATGCTTTGTGAAGCGCTCACACAAGGCATGGGGGGAGATTGAACCCAATTGGTCTCTTGCTTCTTGTTGTTCATGCTTTTACATTGTTTTTTGTGCAAAAAGGTAGACTTCATTGTTCTTGGGGACCTTCCGGGATTCACTACGTGAGTATACTGCGACCAATCTGCGCACCAGAAGTCAAGTTCTGCAAGTCGACTGCAATCAAGTCCTGCAAGTTCATCAAGTCGGCCTAAGTTCTGCAAGTCTGCAACTCTGCAAGTCGGCTAAGTCTGCAACTCTGCAAGTCAGACTAGTCAACTGGAGTCAGAACTGACTAGTGCTTAAAACTCCTAGAAGGGCTGTTCGTACGCAAAAACTCTGAACTGGAAAGTTGTTCGTGGCAAAGTGTTCTACCTATCTACAGGTTCGTTGAAGTATTTTCAGCAAACGAAGAAGGAAATATTGCAGATTTTCTGAAAATTGAGAAAGAAATACCCAAAAATACATAGCCTTGTAACCCCGAATTTGAGTTACGCTCATCCCGCTAACCTGGTTTTGAGTGAGAAAGGTTTATTGAGTTTTACAGGATGACGACCCCACATATGGATGATCCTATGGCTGAAGACGACCTACCTGAGCCTACCATGGAACAAAAGCTGGATCTAATCATGCTGCAATTGGAAGAAGAACGAAGGGCTAGGCAAGCATTGCAAGCGCAATTGACAAAATTACAAAGAGCGTCTACCGACAAAGAAGAACCTCAAGCTGAAGATTTGATTCGACGTACCATCGACGCCACTCTTGAAGCACAAACCATTCGCAAGGAATCAAAGATAAGTAAACGAAGTTTCAAATTTTGCACTTTCAATGGCATACGAGAAGGAAAGACTGTTTTATCATTCATTAGCCAGTTTGATGACTATTTCCATGAGGAAACTTATCCAGAAAAATATAAAATCAAGTGTGTTACTAATCATTTGGTAGACAGAGCATCACTTTGGTGGACTGTAGTATGCAAGAGCATAGAATATCCTACTACTTGGGAAGATTTCAAGAAGAAGTTCATGCAGAATTTCCTTCCACCGCAATTTCATGAGAAGGCTATCAAGCAATGGGATTTACTTCAACAACGGGATCGTGAGCCTATTCTACAGTATACAGAGCATTTTTGGAATGCACTCCTACAGTTACGCATGCTTGAAGATGTACCAGAGACGATGCATAAGCGGAAGTATATGTCTGGACTTCTTGGACATTACTACGCTGAAGTGAACATGTTCGAGCCTCCTACCCTTGAAGACGCCATCTCACTAGCTCACGACACTGAAGATAAGTTACGCGGAAGAGACAGACGACCACAGCAATTCCAAGCCAATGGTAATTATGGATCTAAACAATTCAATTCCAATTTTAGAAGGTTTAATCCAGGTCGTTTCTCATCACCATCTTTCCGCAAGAATTGGGCTAAACCATCTGCATTACCATCCAATGTCAATCCAAATCCTAAGCCTATTCCACAAGCAAATCCAAATGTACCCAGACTTCCAGTCATTGCAAATAATGTAACAAAAGCCAAGCCAATAGTATGCTATAAGTGTCACCAGCCTGGGCATCTCGCAGCAAACTATCATTCAAAGAAGCCACCAGCACATATCAACTATCATAGAGCCATGGACAAAGATGAGCATGAGGATATGCCTGATTTCACTGAAGATGAGGATGATCCTACTACTACTTCCGACACTTTATCAGGTATGCCTACTCCACATTCATTATTGACTATGAAATGTTTGGTGCATGGAAAGGAAAGAACTATCTTGCATGATGACGGTAGTACTCATGACTTTATTTCAGCAAAATTGGTAAAGGAATTGAAATTACAGACTGTACCTACGCATTATCGCATAAAAGCTGCATTTTTAGGCACTAGGTACAATGGCACACAAGAAGTTCAAGATTTAGAGATTCAAATTGGTTCATATATTGAAAGAAGAAATTTCTTAGTTGTCTCATTACAGTCAAGCGACATTATTTTAGGAATGCCTTGGAGACACCAGCATAATCCAAATATAGATTATTCCACACACACAATGAATATTAATTTTCAAGGAAAATCTATTATATTATATGGTATGCATGCATCTAATATTTTTCCACTGCTTTCGCATACTCAAGCAAAACGTGCATTACGCAAGAGTACTAAATCATATCTCATTTGGGTGAATGAATTGCACGCAAAGGAAAATCATATGCACCCTAGGCATAAGGAATTTCTTGCATATTTTAAGGACTGTTTTGCAGAAGACCTACCACCAGGTTTACCACCTTCACGACCAGAAGATCATAAGATTGATTTAATCCCTGGCACACAACCACCTTGCAAAGCACCATATAGGCACAATCAAATAGAGCAAAAAGAAATCCAGAACCAAGTTGAAGAATTACTAAATAGAGGCTTAATTCGACCTAGCAGTTCTCCATTCGGTGCACCTGTACTCTTAGTCAAGAAAAAGAATAATACTTATCGTATGTGTATTGACTACCGAGCTTTAAATAAGATCACTGTAAAGAATAGGTATCCTATACCTAGAGTTGATGACCTTATGGACAAACTGCAAGGATCTTCTATATTTAGTAAAATTGACCTTAAGTCTGGATATCATCAGGTGAGGCTAGATAAATCTGACATATTTAAGACTGCATTCAGAACACAGTTTGGCCATTACGAATTCTTAGTCATGCCATTCGGATTGACTAATGCACCTGCCACTTTCAGTAGAATGATGAACCGTATCTTTCTGAAATATCAGTATTGTGTGATTGTTTTCTTTGATGATATTTTGGTGTTTAGTCAAAGTGAAAAAGAGCATTATGAGCATTTATCATTAGTTTTTCAATTACTGAAAGAAAATCAATTGTTTGCAAATCCTGAAAAGAGTGAATTCTTTAAGACAAAAATTGAGTATTTAGGTCATATTGTATCAAAAGAAGGAATTAAAGTTGATCCTAAGAAAATTGATGCAATATTGCATTGGCCTGTTCCTAAAAACGTGCATGAGTTACGCTCATTCCTTGGTCTTGCTAGTTTCTATGGGAAGTTTGTACGTAATTTTTCATTAATTGCTTTACCATTAACCAAACTTCTCAAGAAAGGAATTGTTTATCAATGGACTGAAACTCAGCAGAAATCCTTTGACTTACTGAAACGTGCATTAACCAATGCCCCTGTTCTACAATTGCCTGACTTTAATAGACCATTCTTTCTAGTTGTGACCGATGCTAGCGGATCAGGAATAGGAGCCGTACTAATGCAAGACAATCATCCAATAGCATATTCTAGTTCTAAGCTGAAACCCTCTGAGCTTAAATATTCCACTTATGACAAAGAACTATTAGCAGTTGTACAAGCATTAAAACAGTGGCAACACTACTTAATGGGTTTAGAATTCATGATAAAGACCGACCAGCAAAGCATTAGACATTTACTTAGCCAACCCCAAATTTCTGACCGTCATATCAAATGGGCTTCCTTCATTCAAAGTTTTCATCCTATCATTCAATACCAACCTGGAAAAGAAAATGTAGTTGCTGATGCATTGAGTAGAAGACCTGCAATTCATAATATTTCTGTCATATCTTTTGATGCTTTGATTGCTATGAAAGATACATATCACCAGGATATTACTTTTCATTCTGATTGGAAAAAATTAGTTCAAAATAATTTTATTCCTGTTGATTCATTGTCATATAATGATGGATTTATGTTTTTTGAAAAGAGACTGTGTGTTACTATTCCATTCCGATCTTTTGTTTTGAATGAAATTCATTGTCCCCCATATCAAGGTCATAGAGGTATCATATCTACATTACGCATGTTAACTGAAGATTTTTATTGGCCGCATATGGATGCAGATGTATCTAATTTCATTTCTGAATGTTTGATTTGTCAAAGAATAAAGAGACATCATGGTAAACAGTATGGATTATTAATGCCTTTGTCTATTCCATCTAAACCTTGGGAACATATTTCTATGGATTTCATTACTGGTTTACCAAATACTAAATCTAACCATGACATGATTTGGACAGTTGTAGATAGATTTAGTAAGCAAGCATATTTTATTCCATGTAAGAAAACTTTAACAGCATCACAAGCAGCACAATTATTTTTGAAAACTGTTTTTACTAACCATGGATTGCCAAAAGTGATTATTTCAGATCGTGATTCTAGATTTTGTAACAATTTTTGGATTACACTGTTTGCAAATTTAGGCACAAAGATTGATTTCTCATCTGCATTTCATCCAGAAACAAATGGACAAACAGAAGCCACAAACAGTACCATTCTAGATCTTTTACGTGCATATACTATCTCCAAACCTCAGACATGGGACACTCATTTGCATTTATTACAGTTTGCATACAACAATACACCGCACACATCTACAAAGAAAGCACTTTTTGAAGTCATTTATGGATATAGATTATCTACACCTGTTGCATCTTTGTCTAAAAGAATTCAGAGTGCTGATGATATTGCTAGTATGCATAACAATATTTTTGATGAGGTTAAGGATATGATTGCTAAAGCCCAACAATCATATACCAAACAAGCTAACAAGAAAAGACAAGCCATGAATTTCAAAGTTGATGATTATGTTTGGCTAAGAATAGAAAAACGTAGACTGCAAAGTGTAGATAGACATCCAGTTGTCAAATTAGCTCCTAGATTCTATGGACCATTTAGAATCATTCATAAAATTAATGATAATGCATTCAAATTAGAATTACCATCTCATTGGAAAATTCATAATACATTTCATATTAGTTTATTGAGACCATTTAGAGGCCAATTACCTATCCACCCTGTTTATGAAAACCCACCTTTATTAGAGGAAGAGACTGAAATACTTGAACCAGAAGCCATCATAGACACTGACTTTATGACCACTAGAACTGGCCGAAGGTATTCTAGATATCTAGTAAAATTTAAGAACCATCCTGTAGAGGAAGCACAATGGATGCACGCTAGAGACTTAAATGCTTTCCCCACTCTGTTAGCTCCACATTGAGCTAATAGCAATTGAGGTCAATTGCTATCCCACCCCGGGGGTATGATGCCAGGAGGCATATTCCACGGTGGATTCCGTGAGGTTTTACGGTGGATTCCGTAAACTTAGATGATCGGGGCTCATACACAAAGTGGATTCTTTGTGCGAGAAGTTGATGGGGATGCCTGTCCTTTTCGGGCATTTCATTAATTTAGTGTGTACGTGGGTGATTCCATAGCGGGTGATTCCGCAAAATACATGTTAAATTAATAAACGTTTATGAGTTTAGAGTGCGCACTCGTAATAAATTAAGGTTAGGATTTATTTCTAACCAGTTGATTTATTTATGTAGCTGAAGACTGCTAGGTATTCACTTTTGTCGGTTTAATTGTATTATTTTACTAACAATTGTGAATGCTTCAGTTGATGTGTAGAGATAGCAGCAGTGGCGGAGGAAAGCATTGGAGTCTAGCGAGTATTCAAACTTTGGATTAAATTTTGATAGGCGCCACGCCTATATTTTGTTATGTCTATTGAGACATCGATTATTGATTATTATTTTGTATGCGCCTATGCGCACGGATATGTTACTTCTATTTGGACATTGAGATTGGGCGTACCAGACTCTATGGGCACCGTCCATTAGCTTTATTTTCCTATTTTTGTAGAAAGCAAACTCAAAAGCTAAAAGCTTGCCATATTTTTGTAAATTGGGCTATTATTGAGCATGAAGATGGAAATATACATAAAATACATGCTTTGTGAAGCGCTCACACAAGGCATGGGGGGAGATTGAACCCAATTAGTCTCTTGCTTCTTGTTGTTCATGCTTTTACATTGTTTTTTGTGCAAAAAGGTAGAGTTCATTGTTCTTGGGGACCTTCCGGGATTCACTACGTGAGCATACTGCGACCGATCTGCGCACCAGATGATGCCAGGAGGCATATTCCATGGTGGATTCCGTGAGGTTTTACGGTGGATTCCGTAAACTTAGATGATCGGGGCTCATACACAAAGTGGATTCTTTGTGCGAGAAGTTGATGGGGACACCTGTCCTTTTCCCTAAAAATAATGTGAAATTTGAAGCGGTTTCCAAAAGATAGGTGTTTGTAGGCTATAGCTCATAGTCTCAAGGTTACCAATTGTATGAACTCGTTAACCAAGATGTCTATATGAGCCATGATGTTCATCTCGTGGAAGTTCTAGCCTCAGAGGGGGGTGAGGAACACCGTATTCTTGGAGATTTTGGTGATAGTTGGGTGCCCATGATTGTGCCTTTGGAGTCTATGCCTCTTGTGGACTCTTCTTCAGATGAGGAGCTTAGTTCTTAGCCATTTGACCCATTGATTGTGCCCCAACATAGTCAGTGGACCCTCCAAAAACTTCAGCAGATGGTGATCAATGAGTCGAGATTTGGTCTCCTCCTCGTCTGGCTCGTGACACTCTGTGATGTAGGGGGGTCCCTAAGGAGTGGCAGCCGTAGAGTCTCCAAAAAGAGTTTTGCACATTGAAATGTCATTCTTGAGGTTGGGAGCCATGAGCCACTCCTTGACTTTGGACAAGACTAGATGCATGTCAAACTAGCAAGACCAAGGAATGAGCATAACTCATGCACGTTTTTAGGAACAGGCCAATGCAATATTGCATCAATTTTCTTAGGATCAACTTTAATTCCTTCTTTTGATACAATATGACCTAAATACTCAATTTCTGTCTTAAAGAATTCACTCTTTTCAGGATTTGCAAACAATTGATTTTCTTTCAGTAATTGAAAAACTAATGATAAATGCTCATAATGCTCTTTTTCACTTTGACTAAACACCAAAATATCATCAAAGAAAACAATCATACAATACTGATATTTCAGAAAGATATGGTTCATCATTCTACTGAAAGTGGCAGGTGCATTAGTCAATCCGAATGGCATGACTAAGAATTCGTAATGGCCAAACTGTGTTCTGAATGCAGTCTTAAATATGTCAGATTTATCTAGCCTCACCTGATGATATCCAGACTTAAGGTCAATTTTACTAAATATAGAAGATCCTTGCAGTTTGTCCATAAGGTCATCCACTCTAGGTATAGGATACCTATTCTTTACAGTGATCTTATTTAAAGCTCGGTAGTCAATACACATACGATAAGTATTATTCTTTTTCTTGACTAAGAGTACAGGTGCACCGAATGGAGAACTGCTAGGTCAAATTAAGCCTCTATTTAGTAATTCTTCAACTTGGTTCTGGATTTCTTTTTGCTCTATTTGATTGTGCCTATATGGTGCTTTGCAAGGTGGTTGTGTGCCAGGGATTAAATCAATCTTATGATCTTCTGGTCGTGAAGGTGGTAAACCTGGTGGTAGGTCTTCTGCAAAACAGTCCTTAAAATATGCAAGAAATTCCTTATGCCTAGGGTGCATATGATTTTCCTTTGCGTGCAATTCATTCATCCAAATGAGATATGATTTAGTACTCTTGCGTAATGCACGTTTTGCTTGAGTATGCGAAAGCAGTGGAAAAATATTAGATGCATCCATACCATATAATGTAATAGATTTTCCTTGAAAATTAATATTCATTGTGTGCGTGGAATAATCTATATTTGGATTATGCTGGTGTCTCCAAGGCATTCCTAAAATAATGTCGCTTGACTGTAATGGGACAACTAAGAAATTTTTTCTTTCAATATATGAACCAATTTGAATCTCTAAATCTTGAACTTCTTGTGTGCCATTGTACGTAGTGCCTAAAAATGCAACTTTTATGCGATAATGCGTAGGTACAGTCTGTAATTTCAATTCCTTTACCAATTTTGCTGAAATAAAGTCATGAGTACTACCGTCATCATGCAAGATAGTTCTTTCCTTTCCACGCGCCAAACATTTCATAGTCAATAATGAATGTGGAGTAGGCATACCTGGTAAAGTGTCGGAAGTAGTACTAGGATCATCCTCATCTTCAGTGAAATCAGGCATATCCTCATGCTCATCTTCGTCCATGGCTCCAAGATAGTTGATATGTGCTGGTGGCTTCTTTGAATGACAGTTTGCTGCGAGATGCCCAGGCTGGTGACACTTATAGCATACTATTGGCTTGGCTTTGGTTACATTATTTGCAATGGCTGGAAGTCTGGGTACATTTGGATTTGCTTGTGGAATAGGCTTAGGATTTGGATTGACATTGGATGGTAATGCAAATGGTTTAGCCCAATTCTTGCGGAAAGATGGTGATGAGAAACGACCTGGATTAAACCTTCTAAAATTGGAATTGAATTGTTTAGATCCATAATTACCATTGGCTTGGAATTGCTGTGGTCGTCTATCCCTTCCGCGTAACTTATCTTCAGTGTCGTGAGCTAGTGAGATGGCGTCTTCAAGAGTAGCAGGCTTGAACATGTTCACTTCAGCGTAGTAATGTCCAAGAAGTCCAGACATATACTTCTGCTTATGCGTCGTCTCTGGTACGTCTTCAAGCATGCATAACTGTAGGAGTGCATTCCAAAAACGCTCTGTATACTGTGGAATAGGCTCACGATCCCGTTGTTGAAGTAAATCCCATTGCTTGATAGCCTTCTCATGAAATTGCGGTGGAAGGAAATTCTGCATGAACTTCTTCTTGAAATCTTCCCAAGTAGCAGGACATTCTATGCTCTTGCGTACTACATTCCACCAAAGTGATGCTCTGTCTACCAAATGATTAGTAACACACTTGATTTTATCTTTTTCTGGATAAGTTTGCTCATGGAAATAATCATCAAACTGGCTAATGAATGATAAAAAAAGTCTTTCCTTCTCGTATGCCATTGAAAGTGCGAAATTTGAAACTTCGTTTACTTATCTTTGATTCCTTGCGAATAGTTTGTGCTTCAAGAGTGGCGTCGATGGTACGTCGAATCAAATCTTCAGCTTGAGGTTCTTCTTTGTCGGTAGACGCTCTTTGTAATTTTGTCAATTGCGCTTGCAATGCTTGCCTAGCCCTTCGTTCTTCTTCCAGTTGCAGCATGATTAGATCCAGCTTTTGTTCCATGGTAGGCTCAGGTAGGTCGTCTTCAGCCATAGGATCATCCATATGTGGGGTCATCATCCTGTAAAACTCAATAAACCTTTCTCACTCAAAATCAGGTTAGCGGGATGAGCGTAGCTCAAATTCGGGGTTATAAGGCTATGTATTTTTTGGTATTTCTTTCTCAATTTTTAGAAAATCTGCAATATTTCCTTCTTCGTTTGCTGAAAATACTTCAGCAAACCTGTAGATAGGTAGAACACTTTGCCACGAACAACTTTCCAGTTCAGAGTTTTTGCGTAGGAACAGCCCTTTTAGGAGTTTTAAGCACTAGTCAGTTCTGACTCCAGTTGACTAGTCTGACTTGCAGAGTTGCAGACTTAGCCGACTTACAAAGTTGCAGACTTGCAGAACTTAGGCTGACTTGATGAACTTGCAGGACTTGATTGCAGTCGACTTGCAAAACTTGACTTCTGGTGCGCAGGACCCGGAGTTTGGTGACTTTCTTGCCCTGTGTGACTTGCAGAGCTTAGCTTTGACTTAGGAGATTAAGCTTGAAAAGCTTAATGACTGAGTCGTCAGATTTCGTGGGGGGGAGGGGGGGGTCGTTTTGTGGACATCGCGAAAAACGCGGAAGGCTCCTGAGATACCACGATGTCAAATTTGAAGCAATTAAGCTTCTTTTCCAAGCTTTGTTGATTAATAATGTTAAGCTTTAAAGCTTGAGGAAAAGAAAATACTCTGTTTATCCACGACTTGATGAAGGAGATGGATGCGTGGTCCTCCGCCTACACAGCCTGGTCCTTCGCGATCTGACAGTAGAAACAGGGGTTCTTGGTTGCCAGAAGTCTGCCTGTATCGATGGTTCGCGACGAGATTGACTGTAGAGCCCGATCGTTCCTAGAGCTCCGCCTTCGCTCGAGATGGGTAGCGATTGGAAGCTCTTGATCTCAGCTCCGCTCTGATACCACTGGTGCGCAGATCGGTCGCAGTATGCTTACGTAGTGAATCCCGGAAGGTCCCCAAGAACAATGAACTCTACCTTTTTGCACAAAAAACAATGTAAAAGCATGAACGACAAGAAGCAAGAGACCAATTGGGTTCAATCTCCCCCCATGCCTTGTGTGAGCGCTTCACAAAGCATGTATTTTATGTATATTTCCATCTTCATGCTCAATAATAGCCCAATTTACAAAAATATGACAAGCTTTTAGCTTTTGAGTTTGCTTTCTACAAAAATAGGAAAATAAAGCTAATGGACGTGAAAGGTGAGAAGGATCGAAGCTTGCACGCGAGCTATGGCGGGAGAGCAAGAGCAAGAAAGAGAGAGACAAGAAATGGGAACTCCAACAGTCACAATGTGTGACCGGGCCTTCCTTTATTCAAACTGTCACTAAAAGAATAAAGAATAAAGTGACGTGACGGGCGCCCGCCACCTACAGTGTGCAGTGGCGGGTACTGTCAGTGTAGTAATACACGGGGCGGCACGGCGGAGGCGCCTTTACCCCCAACAACCTCCCACTTAAAGGCGAATCTACCCTAGTGAGAGAGAAAAGAAAAAGAAAAGACAGTACAAATGTACATAGGTACAAGGGATGAGGAAAGGTGACATCTCATCCAACGCCCATCAACCTCCTGAGGAAGGCAAAGCGCTCAGTAGTGAGGCTCTTCGTGAGCAAATCTGCAGGATTCTCGTCAGTGGAGATCTTGACAAGGTCAACAGACCTGTCCTCCACGACACCACGTATGAAGTGATACCTCACCTCAATGTGTTTCGTCTTCGCATGGAAGACCGGATTCTTAGCCAACTGAATGGCACTCATAGAATCCGAATGCAGTGTAGGTGTAGCATCAATCCCAAGGTCAGCAACTAGACGGCCTAACCATATGGCCTCCTTGCAAGCCTCAGTGGCTGCAACATACTCGGCCTCAGTGGTAGACAAAGCCGTACACTTCTGAACCCTGGACATCCAAGAGATAGCCCCTCCAGCATAGGTGAATACATAGCCAGAAGTGGACTTCCTACTATCTACATGTCCTGCATAATCGGAGTCAGTGTACCCCACGACCCCTGTATCCTGGCTGCCATAGCAAATACACATATCTGCTGTGCCCTTCAGGTACCTCATGATACCCTTCACGGCATCCCAATGTCTGCTGCCAGGTGTAGCCATATAGCGTGCCACAACACCAACTGCATGTGCAATATCTGGATGAGTGGCTATCATGGCATACATCAAACTGCCCACGGCTGATGCATAAGGGATCTTGGCCATCTCGGCCCTCTGCTCATCTGTCTGCGGACAATCGGCCTGTGATACCTTCACATAAGAAGGTAATGGACAGCCAATAGGCTTTACGTCCTGCATGCGGAAGCGCTCAAGGACTTTATGAATGTACTCCCGCTGTGAGAGATACAAAAGTCCCTGATGCCTATCGCGCTTAATGCGCATCCCAAGTATATGTGAGGCCTGTCCCAAATCCTTCATCTCAAAGCTCTTCTTCAGCTGAGATTTAAGAGCATCTAGCTCATCATGAGCTTTCCCTACTATCAGCATATCATCAACATAGAGTACCAAGATAAGCAAACTGCCATCACGGGCTTTCTTCGTGTAAAGACACGGATCCATAGCACTCCTGCTGTAGCCCTGTGACTGCATAAAGGCATCAAACTTATGATACCATTCCCTAGGTGCCTGCTTCAAGCCATACAAGCTCTTCTTCAACTTGCACACTAGGTGCTCCCTGCCAGGTTCTGCAAAGCCCTTAGGCTGATCCATATAGATCTCATCATGCAAGTCCCCATGTAGAAAAGCCGTCTTGACATCCATCTGATATAGATCTAAGTCAAGCTGTGCAACCAAAGCCAAGACTAAGCGCAGGGTGGTCATCTTAACCACAGGAGAGAAGACCTCATCAAAGTCCACACCATGTTCCTGCTTAAAACCCTTTGCTACCAATCTAGCCTTGTATGCCGGCTTGGGGTGTCCAGGGGTACTTTTCAGCTTGTACACCCACTTGCATGGCAAAGCCTTCTTGCCCTTAGGCAAGGCAACCAAATCCCAAGTCTCATTCTTATGCAGGGAGTCTATCTCAGACTGCATAGCCCTCTCCCAGGAGTGACTGTCACCCCTGCGCATAGCCTCATTATAAGTGAAAGGCTCTCCTGCATCTGTAACCAAAACATAATGCATAGAGGGCTGAAATCTGTCAGGTGGACGTCTATCTCTAGCAGACCGTCTCACCGTAGGCTCTGCTGCCTGTCTAACTACCTGTCCAACATCCTGGCCCTGTGGAGGAACTGCTGCAGGCTGTACTACTGGCTGTGCTGGAGCTTTAGGCTCCTCCTGAAAGATCACTCTGCGGATCTCAACCACCTTCTCGGGCTGCTTGTGCATCTTGTCTTCATGGAAGACGACATCATGGCTGCGTACTATTTTCCGCGCCTGCGGATCCCATAGGCGATAGCCCATCTCTCCTGACTCACCATAGCCAAGGAATATGCATTTAATGCTCTTTGGATCCAATTTACTCCTCTTGTCCTTGGGCACATGGCAGAATGCCTCACATCCAAAGACACGGAGATGCGCATAAGAGGGTGGCTTACCAGCCCAAACTTCCTCTGCAACCTGGAAATCCAATCCATTGGAAGGCAATCGGTTTATGACATGCACTGACGTACTAACTGCCTCAGCCCAAAAACTCGGGGGTAGGCCTGCATGGCTAAGCATAGAGCACACACGCTCTTGAATAGTCCTGTTCATGCGCTCAGCCAAACCATTCTGGGGTGGGGTGTAAGGGGCGGTCAACTGACGCTTAATACCCCTGTCATCACAAAACTGCTCAAAAGCATGCGAGACATATTCTCCCCCATTATCTGTCCTAAGGCATTTCAGCCTATACCCAGTCTGGTTCTCAACAAGAGCAAGCCATCTCTGAAAAATTGCCAAGACATCGGACTTCTGCTTTATGGGATAAGCCCACACTTTCCTAGAAAAATCATCAATGAAGGTAACGAAGTACTTCGCGCCACCCATAGACATGCAAGGCATAGGCCCACAAACATCGGAATGCACCAATGCCAAGGGCTCACTCATGCGTGGCCTACCCGATTTCTTATGCGTAGACCTATTCTGCTTACCATAAAGACAATGATCACACGAGTCAAAACATGCATAATCCAAAGGCGGAAGATACTGCAAACCAGATAACATTTTCATTCCTTTCAAAGACATATGCCCCAAACGGGCATGCCAAAGTGATACATGTGGGATAGAGCCCACTGCCAAAACATGGTCTACAGAAGACCCAGATACAACTAGAGGATAGAGGCTGCCAGCCTTGGCGCCTCTAGCAAGCACAAGTCTGCCTTTGATAATTTTCCAGGCAGAATCCCCAAAACATACATGAAATCCTGCATCATCCAGCTGTCCTGCAGACATAAGACTGCGCGTAAGCGCAGGTACATGACGTACATCCCTAAGCAAAAATGAACTGCCAGTGGAAAACTACAACTGAATATCACCCATGCCCACAATGTCAAGAGACCTGTCGTCTCCAAGTCGGACTGAACCAGATATAGTGCGGTAAGAGTGGAACCACTCACGGTAAGGCGTCACATGGAAGGACGCACCTGAATCCAATAACCAGCACTGTGCATACATACTAGGTGTCTCAGTCAAGTGTGAAGCATCAGAAGAACTAGCTGCAAGTATAAATTCATCACCACCATCAGACTCCTCAGTCTGCGTGACATTAATTTCCTCAATCTTGACGTTGGACTTCGCAGGTACTATGCTGCGATCAGAGGACTTCTCCTGCACTTTATCTTTCCCCTTATCCTTGCGCTTCTCATTGCGCAACTCATGACACTGTGGTCTAATATGGCCCTTTTTCCCACAATGATGACAAGTGACATTTGCATTGCGTCCACGCGACTTACTACGCGACTTGCCACCACGAGATTTAGACCGACCCTTCTGCGAGTCACGGCCTCGGCCATTACCACGGTCATACCTGTCATTCCTGCCTCTAACTGTCAAAGCATGACTACCACGAGAGGCATCCAAGTTTTTGCGATTCACCTCTTCCTGAAGAAGAGCACTCTCAACATCTGCCAATTTTAGAGTAGCACTAGAGGCACAAAGAGCAGTGCGGAATACATCCCATGACTCATTCAGAGTTCCAAGCAAGAAAAGAGGAGTTACTTCCTCTCCAAAGGTGATATCCTGCGAAGTCAGGTTCTTCAGTATAGCATGGAACTGGCTCAAGTGAGCAGACATAGTCGCATTATCCTTCATGCGCAGATCCATAAGCTGCTTCAACCAGTACATCTGACTCGCCGGACTTTTCTTATCATAAAGATTCTTGATCTTATTCCATAGATCCCATGCACTCTGTGCTTCCTCAAATACATTATAATGTACCTGTTCAGTGAGAGACAATACAATCGTGGACTTGCATAGCTCATCAAGTTCAAGCCAGTCGTCAATGTCCATAGTTTCAGGCTGCTCCCCACTCAACCGAAGTGGCTTAATCTGAGATTTCTGCACCAAAACCTGCCATATTTGACTCTTCCAGTAAGAGTAGTTGGTACCATCCAACTTTGTAATGTTAAAGATGGCACTATCATGCGAAGATGACGCCATTATGCAGGCTGGAAATGCCCAAACAGTCCAAAACTGCTTGCTGTTTTACTGCAGAAACTGCCCAAAAATGACCAAAACGGGGTCCAAAGGGTGAGCAAAGTGTGCCAAAAGTTGCTGCCCACTTAGTACTAGGTGCGGTACACCAAATCAGGATATTTCAGCATGAAAAGTACACCTCAGTCCACCAATAACTGCTTGCTGTAATAAATTGCAGGTATGCAGTCTAGAGAGCAAACTGTCCCAAAATAGGATCCAATGTCAAGCAAACAATGCTAGGTCCAAAGCCGGCATGAAACGGACATAAGCAAGGCCAATGACAGTGAAAAGAACATGAGCTCAACACCAAGCATGTCAAAATAACATCTGCCAGTGAAAGGCACACCCCCAGACACTCTAGGCAAAGTGTTCCTGTAATTGCCAAAACCTGACACAAATAGGTATCTGCTCAAAGAGAAAGATCCAAATATGAGACTCAGCTCATAAGCATCCTGTGAACCAAGAGTACATCAATGCATATCCATAAAGATCGGAGTATGATCCCAAAGTCTCAATGTGTATGTAGCTGCTCAAGACATAAACTGCTCCAAATACATGTAAGTGCTCCAATAGCATGCAATTGTCAAAGGTCAAGAAAGCATGTAAAATGCTCCCACTGGCACAAAAGGCATACAAAGCGAGCTCAGAAGCTCAAACAACCCAAGAGAAAGCACCAGTGATAAGTGACCCTGTCAATGCATCAAGCGCATCCGAGAGAGCATGACATACATGAAGCACCGATCGTATTAACCATGAAGCAATACATAAGCCCAAATAAGCTCTCGGTCAACTCAATGACATCCAAATAGCATATGTCACGAACCAAAGCATGTAATGCAAAAGCCTAACTGTCAAGCAGAGACATGAGGCATAGGCGGTCCACGAGCATGCCGAGTCGGTCCAAATGCCAGTGAAGACGGAGCTAATGCGAAGCTCAAAAGCATCCCATAATCTCATACATATGCTCCAAGTCGTCCCCAAATGTCAGAGATATCATGCCAAAGCTCAAAGCATACATCAGGTATCGGTAGGTAAGTACCAAAGCATGTAAAGTACCTTCAGCCCACTGTTATTCCAGCATGTATTTACTGTTCTAAACAGTAGATTTCAGCCCCGAATTCAAGCCAAAATCATGGTCAAACCAAATGCATACATCCCCAATACATCCGGGTAGGAAATAGACCGCATATGGGCATCAAACAAGGTAACCGGAGTAGGGTATAAGCATCAAATGCCAATGCCAAGTGTGGCTGCCCTGTTTCCAGCACTGTATAACAGTAAATAATAGTCCCAAATCAGCCAATATTTCAAGCCAAAATCATGGCATAATCATGTGCATACATTCCCAAGGCACTAGGCATCATGTAGACCGCATACGGGCATCAAATAGCACAACCGGAATGGAGTATAAGCAACAAATGCTAATGCCAATGGTGCTGCCCTATTTTCAGCCTGTTATGACAGTTTATGACAGTCCCAAATCTGAAGAAATCAGCCCCGAAAGATCAAGACCAATGCCCAAAGCTTTAATGACATCAAACATGAAGTCTATAGCCCTCTTGATCAAGGTAGAGAGCAAGAAGCAATGGCCAAGTGTGGAGCTGAAGTAGATGAGTGCTCACAGCCTGGAAAAAATGATGCAATCTGCCCTGTTGGTGCTGAACTTGCTGCTGCTCCACATGGGCTGAAAAGGGGGTAATGGGGGGCTCAATGATGGCCCAAGGTAGGCACATACCAAGCCATGAAGGCCCAATGCAAAGGGGAGGGAAGATATGAGCTATGGAGCTCAAGAAGAGTGGCTGCCCTTTTTTCCTGCCCTGTTTCAATCTGAGAATACACTCAAATGCCTACAAATGCTGAAGCAATACCTCAAGGGCAAGGCCCTGATGAAGCTCAAGAAGGCCAGGATGGAGCTCGGGAAGCCGGGGAGAGTCGGGAGCTCAAGAGGTCGGCTATGGCTACCGGGATGGAGACCCAATGCGTGAAGCGAGTCGATGCGAAGGTCGGGAAGCACCGAGTCGAGCTCGAGCAAGAGAATGCCAAGCTCTGATACCAGTTGAAAGGTGAGAAGGATCGAAGCTTGCACGCGAGCTATGGCGGGAGAGCAAGAGCAAGAAAGAGAGAGACAAGAAATGGGAACTCCAACAGTCACAATGTGTGACCGGGCCTTCCTTTATTCAAACTGTCACTAAAAGAATAAAGAATAAAGTGACGTGACGGGCGCCCGCCACCTACAGTGTGCAGTGGCGGGTACTGTCAGTGTAGTAATACACGGGGCGGCACGGCGGAGGCGCCTTTACCCCCAACAGGACGGTGCCCATAGAGTCTGGCACGCCCAATCTCAATGTCCAAATAGAAATAACATATCCGTGCGCATAGGCACATACAAAATAATAATCAATAATCGATGTCTCAATAGACATAACAAAATATAGGCGTGGCGCCTATCAAAATATAATCCAAAGGTCGAATACTCGCTAGACTCCAATGCTTTCCTCCGCCACTGCTGCTATCTCTACACATCAACTGAAGCATTCACAATTGTTAGTAAAATAATACAATGAAACCGACAAAAGTGAATACCTAGCAATCTTCAGCTACATAAATAAATCAACTGGTTAGAAATAAATCCTAACCTTAATTTATTACAAGTGCGCACTCTAAACTCATAAACGTTTATTAATTTAACATGTATTTTGCAGAATCACCCGCTATGGAATCACCCACGTACACACTAAATTAATGAAACGCCCGAAAAGGACAGGCGTCCCCATCAACTTCTCGCACAAAGAATCCACTTTGTGTATGAGCCCGGATCATCTAAGTTTACGGAATTCACCGTAAAACCTCACGGAATCCACCGTGGAATATGCCTCCTGGCATCACTATGGAAATATTTGAAAAGAATGTTTCAAGAAGAGAATGAGGAAGTATCTAAAATTTCTTTTAGGTTTAAAGAGAGATTGATAGAGGTTAGACTGGGTATGGAGCTGACTCTAGTCATGTTCTTGAAAATGAAAATTTTGTTTCTTTACACTAAAATCAAAGAAAAAATTTCATTTGAGGTTGTAGTTTAAATAGCTAAGGAAAAGTACAAAAACTTGCAAATAAGGTTGGAATAGTAAAGAAATATTCCTGCACTAGTAATTCAAATACCCAACATGATTAAAGCCACTATAGCAAATGCAAGGCAACAAGTTATAGACATTCCTTGGATATTTGAAAGATTTGAAAATGGTATTCATTAATGTTATGAGAAACTCAATGATGATGTTATTCAAAAATTGTAGGAACAATTAGCAAATCTAAATTTAAACATAAATATGTTGCAAGCTAGGTAACCTCCATTGCGATTGGGATTCAGAGGACCTCCCATGAACATGTGGGAGAACTTTGAATATTTCAATTGTAGGAAATGAGAACATATTTCCCCTAATTGTCCATCTCCAAGAAGAATAGGAGGGGAGATGTATCCCATGCCACAATAGAATGCTAGGCAAGATGCCAAATCATAGCAGGAACAATGACAACCTAAACTTGCTAGGCAACAATTGGAAAAAGAATTAATGAAGGTCTGTTTGGTATGAATCTAAACAAAACCATCTTG
The DNA here is from genome assembly GCF_053477565.2 of Lygodium microphyllum. Classification (NCBI taxonomy): domain Eukaryota; kingdom Viridiplantae; phylum Streptophyta; class Polypodiopsida; order Schizaeales; family Lygodiaceae; genus Lygodium; species Lygodium microphyllum. Next base: position 41,762,704 of record NC_141157.1, on the reverse strand, counting down.
TTCGATGATGGAAAAAATGGAAATGTTCTAGCTAACAAGAGAGCTAGAGAGATGGATATTGAAACCAAAGCTCAAAGGATAGCAATAATTAAGAAAGGAAAATAAGTTGTAGATGAGCCTGAAACTAGCAAGAAGGCTAGATAAATAAGAAAATTTCAACTAGGGGATTTTGGCTTGGGGGTCAATTAGGATATCTACAATATACTTGAATGTAATATTTCCACGCAATAAAAGTTAGTTAGTTGGTTCGAAAGTTGGTTAGTAAATTAATAAGTTAGTAAGATTACTAACTAAAGACTAACCAAGGTAAAAATTGACTAGCATTAATAGCTAATAATTTTCATTCAATTAAAAATATATTTAAAAAAATCAAGAGTCATAAATCTGACATTTTTCTCGGATTGATAAGGACCGTAGCCACAAAGCTGAATGATGATGCACTCTAGAGTTTTTCACACTATGTCCGTGTAGCGGCACGACATCCATCCCCTCCTAACTTGCACATCCTCTAGCATGTGCCAAAGTCTTATGGATCTGCAATATCAGAAGAAATATCCTTTGCCATGACAATGTCTTCATCTTCTACCTCTTCTTCTTCTATATTCTCATGTTCATGCTCAATATCCAATTCCTTCAAATCATATGCTGAAGACTCCCTATGTTTAAAGAGCTTGATACGTTTTCCAGCCACTGGAATCCTTAGAGTTGTCCCATCCATCTCATTTAATGCATAGGTAGCATTATCAAAAAGGTGTGCTGCCACCTCCTCCATCTGATCCAGTACCTCCCCCATCACCTTCAGAAGAGTCAGAACCTATTGATATAGAGGATCTTGATCCCCCTCCTCCACTGGTCATTTAGCAAAAATGCTTGAAGCATGTGGCAAATAAAGCTCCTTCAATTCTTCCTTCAGCCATAATTCCTGCTACATCTGGTAGTGACCTCCCTGCTTACCTCACATGTAACAACCTGTTCAGAGCACACATAGAGAGGATTCCTTGGACATATCAGCCCCTTGACTGAACAATCTAGTGTCGGAGATGCCATTCCATTCCTCTGTAAAGACATCCAGAGTTCGATTGAACTTTCAGTGATAGCCTGTGTTCAACAGCTGTATGCTTCCTTTTATGAAGAACTGATGCAGTCCAAAGACTAGTTGCATGAGGCAACCTCAGAATTAGCCTCTACTAAAGACACACTGGTAGATCTGTTTAAGCAGATGGAGCAACAAATCCAAATGATTGAGACTCAGAGAGAAGAGATATCTTCTTTGAAGATTCAGTTAACAGAGGCTCAGTCAGAGGTCACTAAAATCTCAGAGGAGAAGGAGAGGATGTCCAACGAAGCTCAAGAGCTTCAAACTCTTTTAGATGCAAAACTCTCAGCCTTACAGACTACTCATGACACAATGGGATCACAAGCTTCCCAAATCAAGCAGTTGCAAGACCAACTGGCATAGTCACGGTCTTCTCCTCCAAGCCCCAATGTTCCTCTGATTCCTTCTATCTGAAAGCAGAACTTGGCAGTTCTCCAGAGACAGGCCACATTGTGTCCTTTATTCCAAGATAAAGTGGAAAGATTGCAGTCCCGGATGGATTTGTTATGGTCTAGATTTGAGCATTTCCAGGAATATGTTCCTCCAAACCATTCTTTCTTTGTCCACTATCAATTGCAAAAGTTGGCCTTTTACATGAAGCTTTCAACGATAGATCTTCCTCTTCCAGAGGATGGTTGGAGTGGGGCTTGGTCTCCTGAGTTACTGACAGAAGTGGTTCATATGGTGTTTGAAGATTCTGTGACGACGGATACCATGTTATTGTCATATATGTATCTATGGGGAGATCTATTGATTCTAGATGAAGTAGATATGGCCTGGTATGTGGGAGACATGGTTTTGCAAGCTGTCTTGTATGTCAACTATTTGGAGTTGCAGATAGATGACATGTTCCAGTGTTACTCATCAAAAGTGCCTACTTGCCCTGATAATTCTTGGCACTCAATGATTGATTCTGTGGTCCTGAATCAACATCAGAACACAGCTTCTACCTATGTACAGAGCAGTAACCAACTGAGGGTGGATCTCTTAGCTCATCTTTCCAAAAACCATCCATTTGATTCAACCTTTTTTGAGGCCTATCACAGAAAATATGTCTTAGGTCCTTGAGTTCCTAGCCTATTGTACTACCAACAAATGGCTCATCGTTATGATACCTATTTTTCCCTTTGTCAAACCAATTCAACAGCAATCTTACCCCTTCTTTTCCAACCTCAATCTTTTCCTCAAATTCCCATATTTACCTATTGTTCTTTTATCGAAGATATAGTTTTTTCCCCTTCTCCACCATGCCCTTCTCCATCCATCCATATACCTTCTACTTTTTCTATTTATCAATTAACACCCTTCCTAACTGATTCCTTAAAGGTTTCAGCCACTCATTCTTTAACTTATTCTTCCTTTTATGATTTTGCTTACCCATCTCTTCATCCACTTTTACTTATTCCACTTCCATCTCCTACCACTTCTATTTCTCAACCCCCTCAATTGGTTAGTGAATATAAAGGGTTTGATCAGTAGATTCCCAGAAGAAGAGGATAGAGCTTGACTGATTCTCTTACGGGACCTTAGATAAACTAGCCAATAATTCCAGGAGATTGAACAAGTGCTAGTCAAGCATACTAGAACTACCTTCATTCTACTCACCAATATTCACAATCTCTAGATCCTTCTGTGAGATTGACAGCTCATTTTACTTGGTATCTAGCATACATGCATAGGCATTCCCATAATGATCAAAAGGCCATTCCAAAGCTTTGTATGAATGTCAATGTGAACATTGACTCCCACCAGTTGGATGTCCTATATTTTCATGTCCTATGTCTACCTAGGAGATACCTTGTTTTGCTAGAAAGGATGTGCTGCATGCAGTTCTTTCAAAATCCTCCAAAGACATTTGTAGATGAATCCTTCTCCATGGATCGTTTTCAAAACCACCAAGTCTTCAAAAGGGATCATCTTCATTGATACCTTTGCAATGTATTTTGGATGATTCTTAATGATATATATATCTCCCTTTTTGGAGGTGTCATTCAGATGGTTGTGTTAGTGTTTGTGTGTGTGTTGTAATAATTGTATGTGATGAGTTCGTGTTGATTGAGAATAATTTGTTTGAGATCTCTTTTCAAACTATTGATGGTGGATGGAAAGCCTATGGTGGAAAGCTGAAGAGAACCTCTTATATCCTTTACAAATTTGTTATGGCTTGTTTTTTCTAAAGATACAGGTAATAAGTTGGGGTCGTGGTTTGGAAAGACTATTGAAGATTCGACAGAAGATAAAATTGAGTTCTTTAATGAACTTATATTCTTATTTTCCTTAGGTCGCGAGGACGCTTCCTTTCTAAGTGTGGGGATATGTTGAGAGTGGAAAAAGACTAAATTTTTTACTGATTTTTGTTATTTTTTAGGACTGAATGATTGATTTTTGATGGATTCAGAGTGATGTACGGTTGTTAATGGAAGTGTTTGAGAGTGTTTTGGATTATATTAATTATGTTTTGGAAGTTCATGATGATTCTTAGTGGAGATATGAAGCTCTATGATGTTCTGTTAAGGTTTTGATTGGTTATGTATACCTTCTGTATAGCTTCTGTTTTGTTCTGATTTTCTTCTATATGAAGCATGGATTGATGATTGATGAAGATTGAGATCTTTTGAAAGCCTATTGAATAGTTTTTGATAGCGGAATGGTTTGAGTATGAGTTATGAGGTTCTGATGACCTTCTGTAGAGCCTATGTCTCTGCTCTATCTCTATATTGTAACTGTACTGTAGCTGCTCTGATACTGTACTGTAACTGTTCTGTAGACCTTCTGTAAGTGTTCTGTAGAATGTATGTGGGACTTTGGAAAAGTTTTCTAACCTTTGGAAAGGATGAATCTAAGTTCAAAAGAGCTTAAAAAAGTGGAAGAAGCAGCTACTGAAGACTGAGTGATAGTGACAGTAGTGAGCTGTGAAAAGATACTGTAGTGACTCTGGTGACTCTTCATATCAGACATACCTCTTGGGAGGTGCATCCACGACCTAAGAAAGATTATTGAGGGTTATTATGACAGTATTGTAGTGAGGATATGATGTACTATTGAGAGAGAGAGAGAGAGAGAGAGAGAGAGAGCCAGAGATAGTCAATTCTATCAAAACAGTGTAACTGTATATGAGAGATTGAGAGAGAGAACAATGAAGACATTGAAGATGAATAATATGTGATTGATTTCCATTCAAAGATGGTGTATTCTTCTATGTTCTTTGTTCTATTGATGGATTCTATGAAGATGTTGAAGATTATGGTTGATTTTATCAAATCCGTGGGAGAAATCTACTATGATGCTGCTTGAAGATTTGCTATTTTCTTTGTTTTGGTCATCAAAAGAATGAAATAAAAGCTTGTTAATGTTACAAGATAGATTTTCTTGCAGTGGAATCCCCTTTTCCTTGGTGTTCCTCTTGGGGCTCCAAAGCTACATAAAAATTTTCAAAATTTTTTGAGCAAAAATCACCCTCCAAATAGCCTCCCGTAAATTGCATAGAAATTGCCCTTTTTCAGTCTTCAAACCAACTAGTTCTTCTTCTCTGCAGTATGAACTGATGGACTGTGAACCATTTTGGGCAATAATGAGTTCATGGGCTCTAGAATGTGGACACAATTCCACCAAATAACCAGTTCACCCCTTGACCAATATGAACATGGTTTAAGTTAAAGGTTTTTTTAAAGCCTTAATGGATAATGCTTTGAAGCTGGAGGTTCTCGCCACGATGATGTAGGGGGACATCCTTCTATGTTGTGTTCTCCCAGTTTGGGAAAATATTGGACATTGTTGCGAGCAAAATGTTGAAGCTGATGGGACAGGAATGGGTTGTGTTCGATGATGTTACTGCAGCTACGAATGCTCGATCCTGTTCGACGATGTTACTGTAGCTACGACAAGTCTGTGTCACTCCTTTCTGAAAGGAGAAGGGGATTGTAGTTTGCATAATCATGACTGCACATGAAATGGGCATCCCTTGTGTGACAGTGCAGTCAACTATTGATTGACAGGCTCTGCATGTTCACCTTGTAGAAGGGCACGTGGCACTTGGCCTTCTTAGGACCATCCTTGCCTCCAACGACACTATCGGTTGCCTTTGTCCCTTCCTAGCCTCGTTTGAATCTGTCTCACGCCATCTTAGAGTAATCGACAACATACTCAGATACTCGGATACTCCATGATTAGATATGGAGATTAAAGCTCTTCCAAACAAGCATAATCAATCTCCTCTAAGCCCCCCAGATTTCGGCATCAATCTATGAATTGATTTCAAACAAAAAAAAAAACATTGATTCATTGTTGTCATACATGATTTCCAGCATGCTTTCTCTTTACGTATGCATCCAAAATGAGCTCAATCGCTCAAAATTCAAGCCTCAATGGCTCTCTCAAGCCGGATACCTGCTGTGGGTGTCTTAGATCAAGACTAGTACCTGATTTCAATGGCAGACAACAAGCTGGAACCTCAATGTAGACCTCGATTCGATGCCCTCCTCGCTCCAATCTTGAGTTCCTGCACTCGTGCTCTGATACCAACTGAAAAAAAGAGGGGGAGAGATGCGCAACAAAGAGTGGATGGCATGGGATATTGAGGCTCAACCATTTTTTATGTTCATCTTCTTCTTTCTTCCTTCATCCATTCTCACAGTCACCTACAAGTGGTATACTCAAAGTGATAGATACCCTCAACTTAAGGACACTTTACATATGCTTGTACTTTAGATACATACAACCATAGAATATGACTTAGGATATGCCATATTTATCAACATGATTGAGTATATCCCTTGTCATGAGGACGAGCGAGACTAGATGCATATCCTTGCTACAATCAACATGTCATATTCAGACAATGAGGAATAGAGCAATAGCTACTAAGGCAGTTGGTCCAAGTACCAAACAACAAGTGAGAGCTCCATGAGATATTAGAGCACCTAATTGACAAGTTAGCTAGTAACCCATCACCAAACCTTAAACCACTTGAATATATCTTGAACGAACCTAAGTGGTGATGGACCAAAGTTCACGGCTTAAACTTGATGTACAATTGGGCCTTAGTCACACTGACAAGAAGGACGAGCCATATGAAGACTTAGGAGATGATGAGTAGTCAACAAAGATAGCTCTAATGATGACAAATATGAGGATTGTTGTTCCTTCAATGATGAGAGTGAAAGGGAAATTTACACTATAGAATGTGACATTGAGGGACGGGTGATAGAGAGAATACGAGTAGATTCCAAACTATGCAATGAAAATGTCTTTAGAATTGAAAGAGGAGTCATGTGCATGGATTGCAATTGCACATGGTTGGAGCACATAGGTGCAATAGACTTTGAGCAAGCATGCCTAACCCAACCAAGTGCCACACCATTGCTTAGGATAGATTCACCATCAGAGCTATGACCACTAGGGAGAGACTCCCTCTTCTAGCAAAGATAGAGAGTTTGATTCCAAATCAAAAGTAAGCTCAAATAGTGATCCCAAAATACCTTGACCTTATAAGACTAGATGCACCAAAGGGGACTTACCTGTCCACCTAAGGCATCAAAGGTTAAAGGAGGAAAGAAGGAAATAGCCTAAGGATGCACAGGTAGAGGAGCAAAGAAAACTGCAAGACCTATAAAAAAGATTCGCTAAGTTCAAGAAAGGAGATAGGGTAGTGATCTTGTTGGGAGCCAAACACCAGGGGCAAGCAAGCGAACCAATAGACGGACTTGCCAAGGTCAAGGAGGTCAATTTATCCAAGGAGGGGGAGACATATCGACCTGTCTTTATAGCCAATGACTTGACTGAGGAAGAGCAAGCAAGTCTCATTGCTCTCTTGTGAGAGTATATAGACATCTTTGCTTGGTCCAAGAACTCAAAGGGGTAGATCTAAGTGTAGTGACTCACAATATACCCATGACACTTGACACAATGCTAGTCAAGCAGTGATTGTATTCCATGAATCCAAAGCATGCTCACGCTACCAAGGAAGAAATTGATATGCTAATGAGAGCAAGATTCATATACAAGATTGATCACACAGACTGGGTTTCACCCATAGTCATCATACTAAAGAAGAACGGGAAGATCAGAGTGTGTGTCAATTATAAAAAGGTAAACGCTACTATGAAGAGAGATAATTATCCATTGCTATACACTAAGGACATGCTTGAGAAAGTGGCTGGTAAAGAGGCCTACAGTTTCTTGGACGGCTTCTCGGGGTACAATAAGGTGCAAGTGCACCCTGACGATAGGCACAAGTCCGCCTTTGCCACTGAGTGGGGAGTCTTTGCGTACATAGTCATGCCCTTCAGGTTGACTAACATGCCTACCTTCCAAAGGCTCATGTGTGCTCTATTCAAGGATATACTTAGGAAGAATTTAGAGTTTTTCATCGATGATCTGTTTGTTTGCTCTACTTGGAAGGAACACTTAGACAAACTTCGAGTTGTCTTTGAACGGTATCGATTATATCATCTCTCATTGAACCCTTTAAAGTGTGACTTCTGGGTGAAGCACAGATGCATCCTAGGGCATGTGGTGTTAAGGAATGGCATTGCCAAAAACTTCTTGAAAGTTGATCTTCCACCACCAAACTGATTACAAGGGAGTTCAGTGCTTTCTAGGCCATACAGGGTATTATCGGCAGTTTGTGTTGAACTATGCACTGATTGCCAGACCTCTATACAAGTTGTTGATTATATTCAAGTGGATGGAGGAATGCCAACATGCATATGAGGAGTTGAAAAAGGCTCTAACCACTACACCAATTCTACGAGCCCCAGACTGGACAATCACTTTTCATGTTCACATTAACACTTCTAAATTTATTGTAGGAGTTGTGTTGTGCCACCCTGGTGAATACAACTTAGACTATCCTATGAGATTTGTTAGCATACAACTCATATATAAAAAAATGAATTACTCGACAACAGAGAGAGAGGGTTTAGCCATGGTGTTTGCTGTAAAGAATTTTTGGCACTATCTTTTAGCTACACCCTTTACCTTCTTTGTTGACCACCATCAGGCCTTGCTTTACCTTGTTAATAAATCGTGCACTATAGGATGCATACCTCGATGGTTGCTTCTGCTTTTAGAATTTGACTTCTCCGTAGTTGTAAGTAAAGGAAAGCAGCATTATATGGTTGACCATATGTCTGATGGACCTAAAAACGGGCCGGCACTGGCTCATGCACTAGCCGGACCTCGTCACTATGCACAAGACAACCCCTCGGCCTCGCGGCCAGGAGCGTCTATCAAAATCTCTGCCTTCCTACACATTGTGTTTGTAATACGTTGTAGTCCAACTGATCCTAACCCAATATTACTCCTCAGAGGGAGTCCCTTTCACATAGCCAAAAGGCTCGAATCACATACACATGGGGTTCCTCCTACGGCTGAATGCCGTCAACCCTCTGCGACTCTCCTACACCTTGGGGATTGGCCCCTCGATGCGTCGCTCAACATTTAGACATTTCGCACAAACGTCGCTCAAGGTACCAAATAAGCGTGTCCAGGAATGTACCATTGTCCTTACTTGATTTCCCCTTTAGGATCCCACGACTAGCCTACAGCATGGGTATCTCACTGCCTCTCAACGTAGGTCATGTTCCAAAACCAATTGCAATGCATGTCCAGGAGCTGATCACCGATACTCTTAAATTCTTTTCATGCTCCATGCATTTGGTGGATGTCTAGTGCTCAAACATTTAGCAAAACAGTATCGTGCACAAGTGCAAAACATTCTTTTAATGGTTTCCAACTACCGCTCGTGCTTCGTGGCATGGGCCTAGCACCGAGGTGATCCTCGTGCTACTAAGCTCTTGATCTTAATTATCATCCGTCCTAAATGCTATGCATAGGAATCAGCAACTTTCCCATCATTTCACACGGCATTTAGACATATTTCAACTTCTCTACCCTTCCCCGTTTAAGTATTGCATCGTTGGATAGATTTATAGGGTATTTCACCATCATTTTATGTGGAAAAAACAGAAAAAGACACACTAGAACAAGAAGGCAGGGTTGAACTGAGGCAAATCCTCATGTTTCAGTCCCCACAAACATTCACAAACATTGTTCTTATTTATCCTTATTTTGCGGAACCCAAAATGCATTTTTCCCCTATTTTTTAGGGTTTTTCCACCATTTTCTTGTATTTTCCCTTATTTCTATGCATTATTTAATTGCTGAAAATTAAGAACAGGTTATGGGCTGTGGCCCTTAGTTCCTTCTTGCAGAAAAATGAAAGTTTAGTTGATGTTCCTATTTACTTTCCCATTTTTATGCCAAAAACCCTCATTTTCCTTTGTTTTTTCATGTTTTTCGTGTTTTAACATATTATTTTGAACCACAAAATTCATATTTTTCTGATTTTTTGATCATGACCAGCAAGAACTCATAGAAAACAGCAACATGAACAATTATTATCCCACATGAACAACATTTCATCAATCAAAACCCATAAAAGCTCAAATTTCCTTTGAAAATTTTAAATTACCACTTATTTGCGTGTTTCGGGTTTCATGTCCATGGCTGTAAATTTGGAAAACAGCAGCACTTCATGTCCAGCACAATCACCAATCACCATTTCCAGCCCGTGGAGCAATCCGATCCATGCCGGACAAGCCTCCATCATTCTTTCTTCTTCCTTCTTCTCCCCACATGAACTTGCCTTTAGAAGAGAGAGAGGGAGGAGAGAGAAAGACTGAAATCAGAATTCTCCAAAGAGACCACCATTTCTCGGGCGAGAGGCGGCGATAGAGTCCACAGACAGAGGGGAATGAAGCCCCATAATCCATTGGGGGGGTTGTTTGCAGCAGTCATGATGCCTCTCATCCATTCATGGCGCATTTTTCGGGCGCCATCTTCTTCCACGTTTTTTCATGCCTCTTCATTCTCTCTCCACGTTTTTTGCTTCATAAGGTGCATAAAATTTTTGGGGGGGGTCCAAACTCAAAAGGCATGCTCAAATTTGGCCTCCCAAGTGTCCACCTTTTCATATCTTGATCGTTTCCTTGGCCATTTCCCCGTCCGGACTCCGAATTGAGCTCTGAAAAATCCTGGGCGTCCGGCTTAGCATCCCGCATTGGCCAGTAGCTCGTGTCAATCCGCATGACCGTCTGAAAAATTATGAAAAATCAACAAGTGTCGCTCGGGCGCCTTTAAAGCACTGTGGCGCTTAAAATCGTCCTAGATCGAGCCGCCGCCTTTGACATTGAATATTTTTCCCTTGATATTCATAATTTTTAGCTATTTTTAAGCACTTCCCGTCTCCTAAATTCCGCTTTCATTGGCGACCACGGGATAGGGCGACACAGCCCGTCGAATCCACGAACATATCTGCACATAAACAACCAAAGAAGCATCAAACTGATACAAAACAAATATATAATAAAACTCAGCACAATGCTTCCCCTACCCCTGGACAGAACCAAAGCATGATATCCACAAGGAATAGGCCTAGCATCATCTAATAGAAGATCGGAAGTGAGTCACTAACCAGCTGCTCCAACACAGCCAAACTGAAAAGAACTGTCAAAGAGGTTGCCCTAAGTGGTAGTCTGAACTGCCTACCTAACTAAGGACAACAGAACCAGGAGTTCCTCTTAGGCGAGGACCCCTATAGCCAGATCAAAAGATATATATATATATTTTTTATTTTTTTTTATTTTTTTTAAAGCACATTTCAGCTTTTAGGTTTTTTTATTTCCATACTCCGGCGTGTAAAAAGGAGGAAGCTGAGCGTAGTGACCCAAGGAGGACAGGGCATCGGCCTCAGGACCTGTCTCGGCACCCAAGGACCTACCAAGCCCTCGCGAGGCGACACTTAATCCTTTTCTAATGCTCACTTTTATTTTCGCTCCAACCTTCCTTGTTTTGGTATTATTTATCCAGCAAGAAGCCACCCCTAGGAAGACAAGGTATCGGCCCCGGGTCTGACTCGTCCCCAGGAACCTACCAGGCCTTCGCAAGGCAATGAGCAACGGCTTATATATTTTCATTTCTTTTCTTTTCTTTGCTTTTCTTTGAGAGGGGTTAGAACCCCTTTTTACACACCTTCGTATTGATATTCATCTTTTAGGATATTCAGGATTTCTTGGCATCATCATTATTATCTTCTGGCAGGCTTCTCTAACTGCCTCACTACTAACAAGAACTCCTAGAACGGCTGCCTAGCAGGCTAGCAGAACAGGGCCACTAAGACTTCCTTCTAAAACAGGTCTTTCAATGTCTAACAATGTCGTTGCAGGAGGCAATGACTACTCCAACCTCCCTCAAACATACTTAGCCTAAACTTGGAACTTCATGCCTTGGTTGCCGATCCCTAACAAAAATAGATCCCCTCGACAAGTACAGATACACATATAACATGAAAGAAAGGCACTCGTAAAGGAGAAATATCACCTGGATTGACCACAAGAAGCTTCCATCGCAGCAAACGCTCCTCCAGGCTCCATCAAATTCCATAAAACACGAAATCTGTCCAGCACAACACTAAAACAAAAACCCAATTAAACGTACCTGCACTAGACAGGAAAATGGCCCTCTTGGCCTAATGAAATCAGGCATGACTTTGCTACAAAACTGAATCGGCCCTCTTGGCCTAATGAAATAAAACAATACTATGCAGAACATCCACCTGGAAACAACCATGATAGACATCAAAGCATACCATTCCCAGGGGAACAATGGCTCGTAGCCCTAAACTAGGTGCATTAAATTATGACCTATCCCCCCTGCGTATATCGCAAGAGGTGTTCGCATCACATGTCGTCGAACCAGTCTGTGGGTCCAAGATAATAAAGGCAGATGAGTCTCGCTTACCCTCTGCATCACCCAAATCAACCATCGTCTGCCAAAGAGGGCATGTTCAAAAAGCATACCCCACAAACGACCAGGTCCTGTCTCACCATCAATAGATATATCGGGACAAGGGCCACAATTAAAGAAGAGGTCTTCTTCATACGCAAAATTAGCCAAAGATTCGGCAAACTGATTCCAACTCCTCGGGATCAGCTGAAAAGACACTCTATCAAATTCGTCTAGCAGGGCTATGGCAGTATGATGGTACATACAAAGGACGGGGTTTCGTACCATGTACGTCCCATTGAGTTGATTTAAAACCAACTGAGAGTCCCCTTTTACCAACAACTGGCAAATACCACCCTTCTTTGCAATATTCAAACCCATAATCAGGGCTTTGTATTCTGCCATATTATTGGTAAAATTCGCCCCGAGATAAGCAGCTAACTTCATGACAATGCGTCGTCGGGGGTCTTGGATGACAACTCCTACACTTCCTTTTTTGCATGCACCCCTGGACGCCCCATCAAAGTACAAGGTGTACGTCCATAAAGGGTTTACATATCCCGCCATTCTGAACTCTACTCGTAATTATGGTAATCGAAATTCAGCATATTCAACGGGTGGACTGTAGGCTCCATCCCTCCATCATCATTGAATTCAACAGGGATGCTCGTCAAAATTTGTAGGCAGTGATGGCAGAAGACCTTGATCTCCCAAATAAATGTCCCGCCTTCTTGCTCAATCACCTTGTATCCTTTGCTCCACCAAATGAGCTTCCCTTGATGATACCTCTGTTCTAAATATGGGTGTTCTAAATAAGGGATCAGACGACCCATCAACCTCTATCACGATTTCCTTGCAGATGTTTGATCGATCTCGCCTAGACCTGCAAGGCAGTCATAGCATTAGTGCAATCAGAAGTAATAAGGTTTAATCTTATTAAGATTAACCTTATTTTTAAATTCTATCCCCTCAAGGTCAGCTAACAACACTGTAGATTTATTCTTTCCTATTCTAACGATCCTATAGGGCCCATCCCATTTGGGCTCTAGCTTGCCTGGAAATAATTCACGTCGTGCGTCATAATACAGAACAAGCTGTCCTTTCTTGAAGGTGTATTTCTTGGCTTTGAGGTCGTGTAGCTTCTTCATTCGGCGCTTCGCCACTTCTTGGTGCAATAAGCTCTGCAGCTTAATCTCATCTAAATGTGCCAGTGTCGTCAAGTGCTCAAAAAGTGTGTCTTCATCTCTCAAAGAATGATTGATGGCAAACCGAATAGTCGGCAGCTCAATTTGTAGAGGCAAGACACACTCCTCCCCATATACTAACTTGAACGGGGTATGGCCAGTGGCTCGTTTGAAGGTCGTATTATAAGCCCACACTGCCACGTATAACTTTTTATCCCAATCCCGTTTCTTTTCCGACACAATTTTGGACAGGATGCCCACAAGCTGCTTGTTGGTGCTTTCAACTTGCCCATTGGCTTCCGGGTTATAGGGGGTTGTCTTGTTATGCTTGATTTGCCACAGCTCTGTCAAACCTTTGATCACCTTATTTAGGAAATGGGTTCCGCGGTCCGACACTAATTCTTTCGGCGGACCAAACCGGCATATTATCTGCTCTAAAAGGAAACTAGCAGTTTCTTTAGCATCATCTTTCCTTGTTGCACGTGCTTCTGACCACTTTGTGAAGTAGTCAGTTGTGACAATGATGTACCTCTTTTGCGTAGTCGACGACGGAGTAATAGGACCCACAAAGTCTATTCCCCACTTCTCAAATGGAAGTATCGCCATAATAGGGGTGAGTGGTCGTTTCCTATTCTCTCGACTATCATGTCGTTGGCAAATATCGCATCGCTTAACATACGCAAACGCATCCTGGAAGATGGCAGGCCACCAATAACCTGCTCTTAAAGCCTTCTGTGCTGTAAGCCGTCCAGCAAAATGGCCACCGCAAGCAGAATCATGGCACTCTTCCAAAATGAATGGCACCTCGTCAGGCATCACACACCGGCGATAGATGTCATCAACCCCTTGCCGATATAATGTACCTGCGATCAAGGCAAACTTTAACGCTTGCTGCTTAATTTTCCTTTTCTCAGCCTTAGATAATTCGGATCCCGCCTCTCCCGTTGATAAATAATGCGTTATTGCAGCATACCAGGAGGGAATAGATGCCGTATCTATTTTAAATAACCACTCCATATCACTACCTTCAGCCACAGATTCTTTCGGCTCCCCAAAGTCCACAAGACATTCCACGATGCCTTGCAACCTTGGTGGCTTACTCTTGATTTCATAATCAAATTCCTGCAAAGTGATTAACCACTTCGCTAAACGATCAGGCGGCTGTAGCTTATTCATCAATAATCGAAGCCCCTCTGCCTTCGTATAAAGCACGACTTTCTCATAGAGAATGTAATGCCTGAATTTCTTGGTCCCAAAGACCATCACTAGACACAATTTCTCCATGTAAGTATAGTTGATTTCGGATACCCCTAGCTTCCGACTAGCAAAAGCAATCGGGTGGTACCACTTCTCTTCCCAAAATTGGGCTAAACAGCAGCTGATACTATACATGGTGGCTGCTGAAAATATATAGAATATCTCACCTCTTTTAGGTGCTTTTAAAACGGGCGCTCTTGCTAGCTCTTGTTTCACATCCTCGAATGCTACCTTACAAGTGTCACCCCATACAAACGAACAGCTAAAGGACAATAAATTTGTAAGCGGCAACGTTCTTTCTGCCAAGGCGTTGATGAATCTACGATAGTAACCAACCGAAGACAGAAAGCTATGAACCTCCTTCGGAGTGCATGGTGGACCCATGGCAACTATAACTTTGACCTTCTCAGGGTCTGTCGCAATTCCTACCGAACTGACCACATGACCCAGCAACAGCCCATAAGGTACTCCAAAAACACACTTCCGTGGGTTTAAGGCGATGCAAAATTGTCTACAGCGCTCAAAGCATTTTCTTAAAATGATCAACTGCCTTGCTCTCACGGTGGCGGCCCCTAAGTCATCAATGAACACCTTCAACTCTTCAGGGGATATGTCACCGAATGTCTTATCTGCTGTTCGTTGCCACGAACTAGGCGCATTGCATAAACCAAAGGCCATCACATGGTACGCAAAAGTACCAAATACGGTAATGAAAGTTGTTTTCAACTTGTCCTCTTCTGCAATTGCCATTTGGTTATATCCTGCAAAGCAATCCATAAATGAATATATCTCCCTACCCGCTAATTGATCCAAAATCTGGTCAATAAATGGCAATGGGTAGTAGTCCTTAACTGTCTGCTTATTCAGCTCTCTAAAGTCTACACATAAACGGATTTGATTATTCTTCTTCTTTCTAATCACAACTGGCGAACACCATTCCGTGTGTTGCACAGGAAAAATCAAACCCGCTTTTCGAAGCTTCTGTAACTCTTCAAACAGCCCGTCCCTCAATTCGAAAGGCATACGCCTTACTTTCTGCCATACAGGACGATTGCCCTCTTTCAACGGAATTGTATGAACAGCAAGGCTAGGAGGGATGCCTCTCAACTCATCATAACTCCAGGCAAAGATATCACAGAATTCCTGGATCAAGGCCACATAGTCCTCCCTTTCTGCTGTACTGAGCATAGAACCTAATTTGATTGGCCCGAATCATCAGGCGTACCAAGGTCTAGCTCGATAACATCTGCATCTCTTATACGATCTTGGGCCTCTATCGGCTCATTCAAAGTGATCTGATAGATGTCCTCTGTGGTGGATCCCTCTTTGGACTCATCACTCGATGATGTCTCACTGCCAGATAAATCTTCTAATGTCTCCAATTCTGTAGAAGATAGAGGAGCTCTCTCACTCTGCGGGGACTCAGGATAAGCATCAACCACCACACGCTCGGCACCTCTGCCGAATATCAATCGACCGGCGGGTATATCTACTTGGCAGTCCGCTTGCAAGATCCAAGGTCGTCCAAGTAATACTTGATAACTTGGCCGCCCTGCAAAACGAATCACCCTAAAGTCCAACAGGCATTCTACATTTGCAACAGTGACATGGACCTTAGTAATGCAGCCTTCCGGCTGTCTCAAACTGTCATCTGCCATTCTGAGAATTGTGGAGGTATCTTTCTGAATTGCAAGACCCAACCTTTCCATCAGTTCGGAACTCATAATGTTAACAGATGATCCCGTGTCGACAATGGCATAATCTACTAATATCCCATCGACATAGGCTGCAACCCTTGGGCAATGCTTCTCAGCATGCTCGAACCAGTCATCACCAACTCGCGCAATACCCAAAGGTTCTACAATATACCCGGTACGTAGAATCTTTCTAAATTCCTTGCGTACTCCTGGGGAAAGCTTAATAAGCTGTAAAAGATTCACATCCGGCTTGACTTCGCAAAGAGAGCCCGCCAAATCGAATTCATGATAGTTCGATAGAGCTCGCTTTTCACGCCAGACCATCCGCTCTTTAGGTCGCTGAACCGGCTTTATTGCCTCTTTCTTAACTTTCACCTTCTTCTTTGGTGGTTCCTTATCGGCTTTACTTTCTACGGGCTTCAAAGGTCCCCCTTCCATGGCAGGATCCAAAACTTGCGTTCCTTTATCGCCCTGTTTAGGGTTTCCGTCGACAGGCTTATCCTTGTCGGCTCCTCTACCCTTTTGACCTCTTGTAAGAACAGCTCGCAGATTAGAGGTTTCAGCATCATTAACGCGTACAGCCTCAATCAAACTAACCCCACTACCACTAGGTAGCTCCTCCACTGTAGTCTTTGGTCGTTGAAGTATTTGTTTAGGCCCATTTTCTGGCTGGGAGTCATTTCCTTGGGCACGATGATTAACAGGCCCTGGTTGCCGACTTCCTCGCTGGAGGGAACTGATCTTACTCCAGCAAGTAGCTACTAAATGGCCAGATTTTCCACAAATGTCGCACTTAACATTTGGGCAATTCCTTGGATAGTGCTGCCCACCACACCACTTGCAACTAAACCTCGAAGGTGCACCCTCCTCTGGGTATCTACTTCCTATTAAATTTTGTTGTTTTTTAAGGAAGTTGACATCAACGGCTATTTGTCGATACTGTTCCGTAATCATGTCGGTATAATGCTTCATCATGTCCTTAACCTCGCCAAGAACATTGGAAGAACTCGACTCATAGCCTTGTTCATTACCATGTCGTTCAATCGGCCTAACAATTCGATTAGGCACAGGCTGTTGAGCTGCAGGCATGGTGTTAGAATTGACCGCCTGGCCTCCACTACTTGGAGCCATTTGACTGCCCATAGGCATCGACATGCTAGGGGGAGCTGGTAATAAAGGGACATTCTGCATCATGTTCCCTCTCCCACTAGGATTAGCCATCGCTATCCCTTGACCACTACTGCCATTGGTCATTGCCACATTGTTTCCCAATACTAAACCCATATTCGAATTGCCGCGAGAAGCATAGGCTGCTTGTAGTCGGGATTCCACCTCTTGTGCTCGTGTAATGGCAGTATCTATATCCCCCAAGGGGACACTACTCAACTGCAATTGGATATTAAAGTCCAAACCATGTAGGAAATATTGCAATTGGGCAGCTGCGGGGATAGGGATAGAGGTGTCCAACTTACGGAAAACCTCTTTTATCTTCTTTGCATAAGCACGAATATCTTCATGTGGTTCTTGGCGGGTCACGTTGAGTACACGCAACCAATATTGCCCACCCCTTTCAGGGGCAAACTCCCTTCGAAAAGCTCCATAGAATTCATCAATGTTCAATATGGTTCCGGCTTCTAAACCATGATACCATATAGCAGCTCTTCCTTTGAGAGTCATATTGAAGAACATCATCAAATGTCCTTCCTCTTGAATGCGACAGTTAAACATCAGCTTTTGAAACTCCCTAATGTGGAGTTCCGCATCTTCCTCAACTAACCCATTAAAAATGGGTAGCGGGTAACCTAGAGCCGGCAAATCCGTCGTTCCTGCTGGAATTGCAATAGGCTGCGCCATGACGCAGATTAAATTTGCTCTAGGAATAAGGAACGGTGGGGTTACACCTCCCGTACTTGACGTGGACTGGCTTATAGAAGGAAGGAGAGCACTAGAGCTTCCACCTTCTCCTAACTTACTACTTGTGGTCCTAAGACCACTAGATCCACTCCCTCGTAAGGGTTCAGCACCGCTACGCTTAGGGGAATATCTCCTAAAAATTTCAGCACGTCGCCTAGCTCTTTCGTCTCTTTCTTGCTTTTGGATTTCTGCTAGACGATTCTTATCAATAAATAACAGATCAATCTCAGTATCCTTTGGCATAAACTGCTAGTTGGTCCCTAAACAACCAGGATTCGAGAACCGCCACTTTTAAGCGGCTCCCGGCAGACGCACCACTGATGGACCTAAAAACGGGCCGGCACTGGCTCATGCACTAGCCGGACCTCGTCACTATGCACAAGACAACCCCTCGGCCTCGCGGCCAGGAGCGTCTATCAAAATCTATGCCTTCCTACACATTGCGTTTGTAATACGTTGTAGTCCAACTGATCCTAACCCAATATTACTCCTCAGAGGGAGTCCCTTTCACATAGCCAAAAGGCTCGAATCACATACACATGGGGTTCCTCCTACGGCTGAATGCCATCAACCCTTTGCGACTCTCCTACACCTTGGGGATTGGCCCCTCGATGCGTCGCTCAACATTTAGACATTTCGCACAAACGTCGCTCAAGGTACCAAATAAGCGTGTCCAGGAATGTACCATTGTCCTTACTTGATTTCCCCTTTAGGATCCCACGACTAGCCTACAGCATGGGTATCTCACTGCCTCTCAACGTAGGTCGTGTTCCAAAACCAATTGCAATGCATGTCCAGGAGCTGATCACCGATACTCTTAAATTCTTTTCATGCTCCATGCATTTGGTGGATGTCTAGTGCTCAAACATTTAGCAAAACAGTATCGTGCATAAGTGCAAAACATTCTTTTAATGGTTTCCAACTACCGCTCGTGCTTCGTGGCATGGGCCTAGCACCGAGGTGATCCTCGTGCTACTAAGCTCTTGATCTTAATTATCATCCGTCCTAAATGCTATGCATAGAAATCAGCAACTTTCCCATCATTTCACACGGCATTTAGACATATTTCAACTTCTCTACCCTTCCCCGTTTAAGTATTGCATCGTTGGATAGATTTATAGGGTATTTCACCATCATTTTATGTGGAAAAAACAGAAAAAGACACACTAGAACAAGAAGGCGGGGTTGAACTGAGGCAAATCCTCATGCTTCAGTCCCCACAAACATTCACAAACATTGTTCTTATTTATCCTTATTTTTCGGAACCCAAAATGCATTTTTCCCCTATTTTTTAGGGTTTTTTCACCATTTTCTTGTATTTTCCCTTATTTCTATGCATTATTTAATTGCTGAAAATTAAGAACAGGTTATGGGCTATGGTCCTTAGTTCCTTCTTGCAAAAAAATGAAAGTTTAGTTGATGTTCCTATTTACTTTCCCATTTTTATGCCAAAAACCCTCATTTTCCTTTGTTTTTTCATGTTTTTCGTGTTTTAACATATTATTTTCAACCACAAAATGCATATTTTTCTGATTTTTTTATCATGACCAGCAAGAACTCATAGAAAACAGCAACATGAACAATTATTATCCCACATGAACAACATTTCATCAATCAAAACCCATAAAAGCTCAAATTTCCTTTGAAAATTTTAAATTACCGCTTATTTGCGTGTTTCGGGTTTCATGTCCATGGCTGTAAATTTGGAAAACAGCAGCACTTCATGTCCAGCACAATCACCAATCGCCATTTCCAGCCCGTGGAGCAATCCGATCCATGCCGGACAAGCCTCCATCATTCTTTCTTCTTCCTTCTTCTCCCCACATGAACTTGCCTTTAGAAGAGAGAGAGGGAGGAGAGAGAAAGACTGAAATCAGAATTCTCCAAAGAGACCACCATTTCTCGGGCGAGAGCCGGCGATAGAGTCCACAGACAGAGGGGAATGAAGCCCCATAATCCATTGGGGGGGTTGTTTGCAGCAGCCATGATGCCTCTCATCCATTCATGGCGCATTTTTCGGGCGCCATCTTCTTCCACGTTTTTTCATGCCTCTTCATTCTCTCTCCACGTTTTTTGCTTCATAAGGTGCATAAAATTTTTGGGGGGGTCTAAACTCAAAAGGCATGCTCAAATTTGCCCTCCCAAGTGTCCACCTTTTCATATCTTGATCGTTTCCTTGGCCATTTCCCCGTCCGGACTCCGAATTGAGCTCTGAAAAATCCTGGGCGTCCGGCTTAGCATCCCGCATTGGCCAGTAGCTCGTGTCAACCCGCACGACCGTCTGAAAAATTATGAAAAATCAACAAGTGTCGCTCGGGCGCCTTTAAAGCACTGTGGCGCTTAAAATCGTCCTAGATCGAGCCGCCGCCTTTGACATTGAATATTTTTCCCTTGATATTCATAATTTTTAGCTATTTTTAAGCACTTCCCGTCTCCTAAATTCCGCTCTCAATGTCTCCCATCCCCATGGGAGAAGTTGCTGGGCAAGGCATTGCAGACAAACTACCTGATGCCCATCTATTAAGCCTATCCAATGAAAGAGATTTGTTTAGAGCTTATTTGATGCCTTATTGGGGACAGATGAGATAGTCCAAGTACTTGAGCATGGACTTCGTAAATGACCAATAGAAAAAGCTTGACTTAGGCGACTCATTCTCAAAATCCAACATTATCAGTTGACAGGAGACCAACTCTATCGGCCAGGGCAAGATGGATTGTTGTGCAGATGTGTGTGAAAGCAAGAAATGCATGATGTATAGAGGCACATGACAAAATAGCAAGAGGGCATTTCAGCACAGACACAATAGCTTGTAAGATGGTGCAGTCTCATCTATGGTGGCCTACTCTTTTTCGAAATGCAACACGATTCGTAAAGCACTATGATGAGTGCCAAAAGACCAAGGTACTAGTTTGCAAGGAAAAAATGGAGTTGAGTCCAATCATTGCAAGGCAACCATTTGAGAAATGGGCAATCAACTTCATTGGGTCAATCAATCTCGCAGCACAATACTCACAAGCGAAATACATCATTGTTGCATACACTATCTCACAAAGTGGATGGAAGCACGAGCTACGAGAAAGAATGACACTAGGACCACTGCCAGGTTCCTTTGGGAGCAGGTAATCTCAAGATTTGGCTGCCCCATTGAACTCATTAGCGACCAAGGCACACACTTCATCAATGAAGTGATTGCTCATCTCCTATCCACTTTTCTAATCATCCATTAGAAATCCTTACCATACTATCCTCAGGCTAATGGCCAGACCGATTCTACAAATAAAATTCTAGTAAATGTCCTAACCAAGGTAGTCTCTACTTTGCCAGGGAGACTGGGATAACAAACTCATGGTAGCCTTATGGGCCTACCACATAGCTTATAAAACATCTATTGAATAGACCCCCTTCAGGTTGACCTACGGGACAGAAGCAATTCTACTTGTAGAGTTCTTCATTCCTAGCTTGAGAATTGCTCATCAAGAGAGATGGGACGGAAAGGAGGCATGGACAGAGTGCCTAGTTGAGCTAGAACACTTATAGAAAACTTGACTTTTAGCCACCCATGCGCTAATATGTGGGAAGGAAAGACATAAAAGCTGGTTTGACAAGCACATCAAGTAGCGCAATTTTGAATAGGGAGACTTGGTAGTGATGCACTGAGTCAAGGGACATAAGCAAAAAATGAAGTTTAGAGGGCTAGAGCCTTTCAAAGTTTGCACCATTAGTCAAATTGGCAATGTAGAGCTTGAAACCCTAGAGGGTGAGGGCATAGGCTTCTTCAATGGTAGTAGTTTCATAAAGAAGTATTATCCTTTCCGCACCCACTGCATGAGTCACCAATGCTAGAATCCCTTGTCAATGTGTGAGTGGCCACTATCAGAGAGGTTGGCGACGAGGATGAGAAAGCAGTAGAACCAACCTACCTAAGCATAACGGTTACTGCCAAGAAAACACACACCTTCAATGCATTGATCGATGAGGGAGCTGACTTTAATGTCTTAACTCACAATCACTGGACTCACATTGGAAAACCACAGTTGCAGCCCACCAACTCCAAACTCAGCCCATATGGGGGGTCCGATCATATGACTCTTGGGAAAGTGTAAGGCTCACGTCTCTATCGAGTTTGAAAGCATACCAATGATCTTCTATGTGTTTCTAAACACAAAAGATGCAGGTATGGAATTGATGTTAGGACGCACATTTAAAAAGAAAGCTCATTGTAATGTCAACTACGAGTCCCAGTGTATTTGCCTCACCATAGGCAACATACATATAGTCACCACTTTTAGCAAGGCCTGCATGACTCCTTCAAAGTCCACAAAGCCATTGGTAGAGAAACCCACCGTCAATTCTAAGAAGGGGGTCATGACTCATCACCACCCACCAAACCTAAAGACCTACAAACCACTAAAGCAAAAAATAAGACCCTTGAACCAAGGCTTCAATGGATACTTAAACATCAAGGCGTACCACCTAGGAGCAAACATCCATGGCCCCGCAAGGCTAAGGACCCACGCTCAAAAATTAGGAGGCCAAGACAAAACTATAGACATCGACATATGGTCCAATGGGTCTTTAAGACCTTATTGCAAGCACAAGGCTACTATGCGGGTAATACTTAGATCTGGGTACCGAAAGCCAAAACGGCCAAAGGCCCTACTCAAACTCCCCCCTCAAGCTTGACCACACAAAACATCAACATAGATTAGGCACTTAGGCCACAAGAGACTCAAGCTGCTAAATCCATAGAACCTTTGAAGTCTAGGCCTGTAGAATTTAAAATAATCTATAGGCCAAAACCGCAGCCTCCTGCTACTACTAAACTCTATCTTAACCTAGGCCTACTAGTTTCCCTCAGGCCTCAGAAGCACCATTTGCAGCCATAGCCCAACCTATTGAACAAGAGGCCAAGTCATAACCTCAGAAGCAACTCAAGCCGCAACAATCAACTGCTGCTGAACTCTGTAGTTTAGTCAAACCCCAACCACCTACTGGAGGCCTTAAACCCTCTTATGAGTGGATATCAATTCTAACCTTGGCCGTGGACTTCACCGAGAACACGGGGGATGACTTGGTTGCTTTTCTTAGACTCTTAGATGACATCGTGTCGCTTGCTAAAAGATATGACTACTTGGACTTAGACATTTTGGAAGAGCCTTTAGCAACGGAGGTGCATATGCTACCTTGCTCATGGGAAGAATTTGAATTTGTATTCGTTAAGGCTGCTGAAGTAGTTGAGGAGTTAATCGCCATCGAGACTTCCCGCAAGCAAGCACATAAGCAACGCCTCATCACATCATATGACAAGCGCACTGCCTATGCCACTGACCATGAAATTGAAGAGTTGAAGTACACTGCCTATGCCAACAACTCTTCTTTCTTGAGGAAATGGTATGCTCTCTGACTTCAATGGGTACTTGAGGGCTATCAAATCATGACTAATGCTAAACAGAGATGTGCTATCAAAACCTCGGAATATGACCCTACTTATGTAGCTCCAACCTCCTATAGGGTTTTGACAACAAATCGTAACAGACCCCTAGAAGAGCACCTCCTATCCCATTCGTATTTAGATCATATTCTAATTGAAGGGGAGTTACACATTGCTGGCTGAATCGATTCCGGTGACTTCCTAATGGATGTCCTTACCTACATCACTCATGTAGGCATTCGACCTATCAACATGGACCACTATACTAAAATGGAATACAATCCAAACTTCTATGCTTGGCTCATGTAGATGTGAAGCACCACACATAGGCATGCTGAATGCCCTTAGCCCTATAACCTCTAATCCTAGGAAGGATCCTTCTCATTCTCAAGGGGGGAGGGGGTAAGGTGAAATCAAATAGGTAATGTGAATGAGACGCGCAAGGAAAACTAAAAATCCTCAATCAATGTATGAAATAGATGAAAAATTAAATTGTGAATTGAGAAAAAATGTCATAAAATTTTGGAATGAATAGACTACTTGAAGGAAAAGTCTACTACTATGCTTAAGCATTTCAAGTCAGCAAGCATGTAGTCTTTCCTTCTACGACTAATTATTTTGAAAAGAACTAATGTTGAATATGGCTTCATGGCATGCACCCATCATGGAAGGCCAAGAAAACTCTGGCAAGTTTCCTTTCTCAGAAGAAGAACAAGCAAAATACAGCCTCTTAGTGGAGACGAGGGCCTTCAACCAGTTTAAATTTTGGCATGTCTTCAACCTAGTAGATGTAGCCAGGACTGTGAGGTAGATTTTTAAGCAGTGCAATTTGCAAAAATATATGGAAGCAGTGAGCCAAGGGGTAGATTACAACCATTGCATTGAGTTCTTATGAACTTTTAATAGGAACCATGGCACTGTGACTGTGCAGGAGGGAGAAGAAACTCATCAGGTGCAAATTGAATTGACCCCAGAGTTGGTAGAAAGAGAATTGGGCCTAGCAAACAAAATGGAGAGAAAGTAGAAGAGAAATGTATATGCCATGCTGGGGATGGACAAGGTGATGGTCCACACCAATGATGGTATGAGCTTGGCCGATATTTTAGATCCTGAATTCCAACTCCTGGCCAAGATGGTGCACACATTGTTCTCTAGTCAGAGGCATAACACAATCATGAGCCGCATTAATGTCCCCTTGCTAGAGAGCATTGCATCAAGATCACTGGATGAGGTGAACCTAAATGGCTTCGTGGGAAAGAACATGGAGACCTCGAGGCAACAGAAGGATAGCCTGTAGGAGGAGATTCCCCTGCCACCAAGGCTAAAAGAAAAGCTTCATCTTCAAAGGCCTCAACCATTGGATTCGGTGGGGTCCTTACCACCATCATTAGAGAAGCCTTGGGGCAAGGGCAGGGAGAAGGAGAAGGAGTTGATGAAACAATGAGTACATTGCCACCTCACCATGAACAAGAGGCACAATCCAGTGGTGAAAGGACGATGAGTGAGGATAAAGAGGAAAGAGAACAGGAAGAGAAGTCTAGCCATGGAGAGGCTAAGAAGACAAAGAGGAAAATTGCACATAAAAAGCAAGAAGAGGAAAGAAGGAAAAAAGAAAAAGCAAACTTACAAAAGGCTTGCAAGGATTCTAAGAAGGTCAAGGAAGAAAGGAAAAGGAAGGAAGAGGAAGAATCAAAGAGAGCAGAGGAGGAATCTAGGAGAACAGAGGAAGAAAGAAAGAGAAAGGAAGATGAAGAGGAGGAGGAGTTGAAAAGAAAGGAGGATGAATATATAGCCCTTGCAACGCATAGATCCATTGAGCAGCAGTCTGCGGTGCCCATGTTCCAAAAATCATACCACTTGCAGTACAAGAAGGCAAGGGCAATGCCCCAATCACCCCCATTCCTACTCTCTTGGTGCCCACCATTACCACCACCATATCCACAGCTAGCTCAACAGCTCAAGTGGACGCCAGTAACCTAATGACCTGGGTACAATACTTTGTGAATAAGGAAATGAGCCAATGAATAAAAGAAGGGACCCCTATGTGGTAGGAACCAAAAGGTCGGTAGCAACAAATGCCAAGTCTAGACAAGACTTGAAGAAGAAATAGAAGGCGAAAACCTCTACAACCTCTATCCCTTTAACAAAGATGCCACTTGTCGAGTACAATGAATATGTCAAGGAGCTTCTCTCTCAACTAAAGAAAGACAAAGAAGAGAAAAAGATAACAGTGGTAGAGCTAGAAGCAAAAAAAGAGGCCATGGCTGCATTTTAGTTGGAGAAAACCCGCCAAATAGCCATGGCCGTAGTGAGCTCAAAGAATAGCTATAGGCTAAAGATGAAGCAGAAGCCAATTGGTAGGCAAGATTGGATGAAGAGATTGAATCCCTAGTGCACCTATGAAGCCACAATACCAAGATCATAGGGCTCTATGAAGACTTGTACGCAGAGGTGGAGAAGATCAGTAAAGCCACATAGGAACTAGAGGCAATGAGGGAGGAAAGAGCATGCAAGTACGAAGAAGAAGTGGAGAAATTGAAAAAAATGCAATCTCTCAAAACAAGAAGATCAACAGAGACTGAAAAGAGAAATGGAAGATCAAGAATAGAGGCTAACGGTACCAACTCAGAGGCAAGTGGAAAAGCCTCAAGGAGATGACGAAAAGAGTAGATGAATGGGCAACTCATAATGAAAGAAGAGTCAAAACCTTGGCGTGCTGTCTGGCTTAGGTTGAAAAAGATAAAGTACTAGCTGAAAGCCAAGCAGAGGTTGCCCAAGTGGGCTTTGAAGCCCAGCAACGTGCCTTCCTCCAATACACTGCTTGATGTCACTCAAACGAAGGAAGGGGAGGCCATTGAAACCATCAAGAAGAAGCTAGGGATTGCACTTAGGGCCTTGAGAGTAGGCCTACAGATGCCACTACAACATGTGGGAGTCAGCTTAACCCTTGAAGAGCAATGAAGATACCTATTGTTAGCAAGCTTGACACCACATGAAAAAGATACAGTGGGTTTCATGGAAGGGATACATTAGGAAACCCAACAAGGAGATGAGGTTGGCACAAAGCTTTGAGATGGAGCCTCATGAAGAAGAACCGGCCCCATAGCCTCCTTTCCCACCACGGCTACAACAAGCAGACGCATCCAAAGAAAGAAGGGTTGCACTTAAGAAAAATATAAAAAAAAAGGTTGAGGAAGCAAGGAGAAGATTGAATGCTAGACCTATACTAGTGCCACCCGCACCTTATTCCACTGAGCTAGGATAATTTCCCAGTGAGCTTCCATGTTGACCTGGTAATCTGGGAACAATAGGAAACTACTCGAAATCCCTTTGATCTTAACTTCCAATTCCTGGCCAATTTGCACAGGGTTTTGCTGATCAAGGTGGTGGAAGAAGTGATTAACATTGGAAGCAGGCTCGGGGAGAAATGGCTGGCTAAGGGAGAGTAGAACCCCACCCTTTGGAAAATGATGCAGAATTTTGGCAAAACAAGGTTTTTGAGGTTTGAGATTAGTATTGGTGGGCTACGAGCGCCAACCTAAATGGAGAAGGCCACGATCGGTACGACTTCCCTATAGTCTACAATGTGAATTGTACTAAGCCTAAAGAGGCCCTTGTCTTCACCTCACAAGATTTGTATGACTCCATAGCCTGCTTTGTAGATGAATTCTCCTTGTGCCCTGATCCTACATTCATTACTACATGTAATTACCTTAGACTACTTAGAATACTACTTAGGCAAAATCCCACTCCACAGAACGCGGCCTTCCAACCCTCTATTTTGATCCCAATGCCATAGATAGCTATGCCATGGCTCGAATGATTATGTGCATTGTTCTTCTCCCTTCATTTTGTTTATCCCTTCTAGAAGATATGAATGATAGCTGCTTTACGCATTGCAATCAACCATTTCTCTCTACTACCACTCTCCAAGTTTACCTAAACCTCAAAGGGTATTTACAAAGTTGGCAATTATTGAATAAATCTCTTAGGCCCCCTTCTCCACCCCACTCAAATGACGAAGATTAGCTCTCATCCTACCTATATAATCCAAAATAAAAATAAAAAGAAAAGGCCAAAAAGAAAAGAAAAGAAAAGAGAGAGAGAAAGAAACAAGAAAACAAAGATGAAAAGAGAAGAAATCACAAAGAAAAGCAGTTCACCCCCACATAGACCACAGTCACTGCACCTAGGGGTTCTCAAGTTAGGTGCTTTGGTGGCTTTGGTCGGCTAGCTCCGTCCCTAACCCCCTAGCCTCATTTTGATTCCCCACTTCACAATTAGGGCATGTCAAGGGTAGGACATATCTAGGGAGGTAACACTTGGGTTAGACCTATCACCCTAAGCTACATGCAGTGCACCTGCCTTATGCACAAACTGGGTCCTCAAGTGTGGGACAACACCTAGGCTTGCCAGACCTAGCTCTCCAAGTTCCAATAGCACGAGCACAATGCATCACATGGTAAGGTAGACACTTCCCCTAGGTAGTGCACTTCTTCTCTTTTCAGGTAATATCAGATGATGCAAACCACCAACATGGAGGCCCCACCATCCACTCAACATACCCTCGGCCTCCAACAACATAATAATTGCCAAACCTCTTAACCTAGCAACAATCCACACAAGGCCCCATCATCAACTAGACAACAACCCTTCTAAGAACGAAGCCCTCATTACCAAGGACCTGCAAGTGTCATGGGGCTGGCACTCGTCTAGGAGGGGGTAATGTTTACCCCAACTCGAGATAAAAGAAAAAGAAGTAAAATGTAGATGCAATGGAAGAACCAGGATGGAGAATAAGCAAGGTGCAAGGGGGGACCTCAAAAATCAAGTCAAAGGCGAAAATCACATTTTTAAATGTAAGGCGCCCTAAAAAGTGTTGTAAAAGAGCGCAAGGCTCCCTCTTGTGCAAATGTAAAAGGTAGGTGGTGGGCATAGGATAAAGAATAGGGCAAGTAGAATGGAAATGGAAAAGAGGACCTTGCCACAATGGTGAGTCATGTAAAAAAGGGATGGGTGCAAGGGATTTTAGGGCATGCATATAAACTCCAAAAAGTAAATGAGAGCTCATTCTTTGGTATGTGGCAAAAGTGGACTCACCTTCTTCTCTTCTCCTCTTCTCTTTTCTAGCTTGTGTGTGCTTGAGAGAGGGAGTGTGAGAGTGTGAGAGAATAAGTGTGTGAGGGTGAGGGATCTTGGAGGTGAAGCTCTCCATCATCTCGTCTCTTCTTCTTCTCTTATCTTGCACACGGCTATGGAGGATGGAGCTTGGAGGTGGAGGCTTGAGGATACTTGAGCTTGCATCAAGAATCATGGAGCTACCGATGTGCTTGAGGAAGGAGGAAACTTATTCGGGAATTGAGGTAAGCTCACTACACCCTAGTACGATCGAAGGCACGTCGGCTAGGTGAGAGATAGCCATAGGTGCTAGCTTGAAACAATAAGCGGTGCGCGGGTCTTGGTGGTTGGAGCTTGATCTCATCTCTATACACCATATAGTCTCATCCTGAATGCATAACAATTGTTTTTATGAGTGATGACCTATGTTGAGAGTATGAGGTACCCTAAGTTGTAGGGTTAGAGGTTGGTTCTTTGGGGAATATTCAGCGAGGACTATCTATTATCTCCTAGATCAATTCATCAAAAGAGTGGAGCTTGTTTTTAATGTGTTTTATGTATTCACGAGAGACAACGCATCTTGGGGCCGATCCCCGAGGTTTAGAAGAGCCATAGTGGAGCCACAAAAATCAGTCGAAGGGTGCTCCCTTTGTGTATGCTTATGTGGTCTATAATAGCAATATGTTTAGTGACTCCCTCTAAGGAGTGTGGAGAAGGAGTATTCATTGAACTACAAATCTATATGTAATAAAATAAACTTCTGTATTAGAGGTTAGAGGAGCATATCCCTTAGATGCTCCTAGCCACAAGGCCATATGGGGTGGTTTGAGGGGAGTAGTAGAGGCTAGGCTAGTGCCATAGAGCCAATGTCATAGCCCATTTTAGGTCCCGATAGCTGGTGCATTTTCTGGGAGCCGCTAATAAGTGGCAATTTTCGAATCTCGGTCAATAGGGACCAATTTACTAATATATGCCAAAACATAGTGAGATAGATTCAAAATACCATCAAGCCAAGCTTTAGAAGCAAGAAAGAGCTGAACAAGCTAGACGATGGGCCACAATTATTAGAAGATATTCTCCAGAAAGGAGTGGTGCAATATCCTTAAAAGGGAGGGGTATTAGTAACCCTAGCCCCATTCATAGTCCATTAGGAGGATAAGTTCTAGTACTTCCCTTCTTCCAATTAGCTAGGCCACTTTGAGTGGAGTAATAGTTCCTATCCTCCAAACTCCTTCAGAAAATTTGATTGTTACTACGGCGCAATCCATTGCAATCCCCAATAGGAACACTAGAATTGCTAGCCTTAGGGTTTTATCTATCCATTTTTAATGGGTTGGCAAAGGAAGATGCGGAACTTCATACTAATGAATTCCAAAAGTTAATGTTTAATTGTCGAATCCAAGATGGAGGACACTTGACGATGTTCTTTAACATGACTTTGAAAGGACGAGTTGTAGTATGGTATCACAGCCTAGAAGCAGAAACCATAACTATGATTGACTTCTTCTTTGCAGCAAATCTAAGAGAGTTTTCCCCTAAAAGGAAAGGTCAATGTATTGGCTACATGTTCTCAATGTAACACGTCAAGAACCTCACAAGAATGTTCGTGGGTATGCCAAGAAATTGAAGGAATTATTTTGTAGGTTGCAAACCTATATTCCTATTCTAGCTCCTACTCAGTTGCAATACTTTTTGAATGGGCTAGAATTTAACATTCAAGTGCAGTTGAGCGGTTTTGCTCTTGCTCACATTGATATGGCTATTATATGAGTAGAGGAGAGGAGGTACAATTACGATTACAAGTGGCCTACACCTCTAGGGAAAATTGGAATCTGAGTCTAGGTGTTAGAAATAATTTAGCACTAACAAATGGAGGTCAAGGGATACCCATGAGTACTCCCAATGATGGGAGAGAAAGCATGATTCAAATTGTGCCCATGTTGCCAGCTCCTCCCAATGTGACCATGCCTATGGCTAGTCAAATGGCTCCACCAAATGTTGGAAGCCAAATGATAAATCCTACCATTCTTCCAAGAAATCAACAGCTAATTCCTAATGAAGTGGTTAGGCCAATGGAGTGACAGGTAGATGATTGCGGCTATGAGTCAAGTGCCTTGAATGCCCTTAGCAAAGTTAATGATATAATGAAGCATATACTGACATGATCATCGAAAAATATAGGAAAATAACTTCGGATGCCAAATTCCTTAAAAAGTAGAAGAATTTGATAGGGAGTCAACGCCTTGAAGAGGGTGCCCCCTCAAGATTCAACTGTAAGTGGTGTGGTAGCCAACACTTCCCTAGGAATTGTCCAAATTATAAATGTGACATATTTAGGAAGTATGGCCATCTAGGTAGTACCTATTGGAGCAAGATTAGCTCTCTCTATCAAGGAAGTAAATAGCCATGTCCAGTCAACAATCGAGCACAAGGGAATAATCTCTAGCAAGATGAGGGGCCGGAACAAATACTGCAAAGAGGGAAAGATATTGTAGAGGAGCTACCTCTACTAGTGGTAGTGGAGTTAGTTTGATAGAAGTTGTTTGTGTCAATAGCACTGAAGCTTTTAATCTATGGGCAAGATGTCAAAAGGGTAAAGATATTGGCAAAGACAAGGTAAAACCTGTGAGGAAAACCCTAAGCAAGATGATAAGGGGGCACAAGTTCTTAACCCTGATATGGAAGGTAGATCTCTAAAAGCCATTGATGGTAAAGTTAACCCCAGTAAGGATAAGGAATTACCAAAGAAGAAGGAAAAAGCCAAGAAAGTGGCACCAAAGCGAGTTCAAAGACCAAAGGAGAGAATGGTCTGGCGAGAAAGCAAGCTCTTGCTACCTATCATGAATTCGATATAGCGAGTTGTCTTTGCGAAGTTAAGCAAGATGTAAACCTCCTGTAGTTGATCAAGTTGTCTCCAGGAGTGCGTAAAGAATTTAAGAAGATTCTTCGCACGGGGTATATTGTTGAGCCCTTAAGCATAGCATGAGTAGGTGATGATTGGATTGTGAACATGCTAAAAAGCATTGTCCAAGGGTAGCAGCATACATTGATGGAATGTTAGTGGATCATGCTATTATAGACATAGGATTCTCGGTCAACATTATGAGTTTGGAATTGATGGAGAGGCTGTGATTAGAAATTAAAAAAGATGCCTCTACGATTCTCCGAATGACTAATGATAGTTTGAGACAACCTGAAGTGTATGTTATTAAAGTCCATGTGATTGTTGCTAATGTGGAATGCATTCTAGACTTTAGGATTATTAGGTTTGCAGGGTGACCTAGCTATCAAGTATTGCTAGGCAGGCCATGGATCTTACAAGCAAATGGTTGATATACCCACTATTCAGTTTATCTTTGGAAGAGGTGCTAGACGTGTACTAGTAGATGCCTATCCTTAATCTCCTCAAAGTGAGAGAGTTTCTTTATCCTTGTCAGAGTTAGATACATTAGATGCTCCATATCTGTTAGTGAGTGGTCATCAAGTGATGAATCCAACAAGGGGTCCACTATATAGGATATCTATCAATTAGCATTGAACTAGCCAATAGAGGCTCAAGAGATAATACAA
The DNA here is from genome assembly GCF_053477565.2 of Lygodium microphyllum. Classification (NCBI taxonomy): domain Eukaryota; kingdom Viridiplantae; phylum Streptophyta; class Polypodiopsida; order Schizaeales; family Lygodiaceae; genus Lygodium; species Lygodium microphyllum. The sequence goes on along the minus strand of NC_141157.1, from coordinate 41,730,651 downwards.
GATGTGGACATAATTGAGCTAGACCTTGGTATGATAAATGACTCCCGGTGAATCAAATTATGCTCAGTTTGGAAGAAAGAGAGGACTATGTGTCCTTGATTCGGGAATTTTGTGATATCTTTGCTTGGAGTTATGAGATAAGTTGAGAGGTATTCCTCCCAACTTGGCTGTTCATACTATTACCTTAAAGGAAGGTAGCCGCCATGTGGAACAAAAAGTGAGGTGTATACATTTTAAATTAAGAAATAGGCAATTAGAGGAGTTGACAAAAGTACAGAGGAAAGCTGGCCTAATATTTATGGTTCAACACACAGAGTGGTATTCACTAGTTGTTATCAGGAAAAAAAAGAGTAATCAAATTCGGCTTTGTGTAGATTTTAGAGAGCTTAATAAGTAGACGATTAAGGATTATTATTCATTACCATTCACTGATAAGATTTTGGATCAATAAGTGGGTAGGGAAATCTATTTATTTATGGATTGCTTTGCTGGATACAACCAAATGGCTATTGCGGAAGAAGAAAATTTGAAAACAATGTTTATCACTATCTCCGATACCTTTGCATATCATGTGATGGCCTTTGGGTTATGCAATGTGCCTGGTTCTTGGCAACGTACAACTAATAGGACTTTTGGTGACATTTCCCCTAAGGAGTTAAAAGTCTTCATTGACAATCTAGGGGCAGCCGCCACAAGGGAACGACAATTGATCATTTTAAAATGTTTTGAGCCTTGTAGATAGTTATGCATTACTCTTAATCCACGGAAGTCCATCTTTTGGGTGCCCTATGGGTTGTTATTGGACCATGTGGTTAGTTTTGGTATTGCGACCAACCTTGAAAAGGTAAAGGTTATAGTCACTATGAATTTGCCACGTACTCCAAAAGAGGTAGACAGCTTTCTACCATCAGTGGGATATTATCAGAGATTTATCAATGCAATGGCAGAAAGAGTGTTGCCATTGACAAACTTGTTATCCTTTAACTGTCTGTTGAATTGGAGGGAAGCTTGTCAGGTGTCTTTTGAGGATGTGAAGTAAGAATTAGCAAAAGTGCCAATTCTAAAATCACCTAGAGGAGGTGAACTTTTCTATATATTTTCAGCAGCCACAATGCATAGTATTAGTTGCTGATGTTTAGCCCAAATTTGGGAAGAGAAATGGATCATCCAATTGCCTTTGCTAGTCATAAATTGGGAATATTTGAAGCCAACTATACTTACATGGAGAAATTGTGCCTTGGAATGGATTTTTCAAGCAAAGAAATTTAGGCACTATATTGTCTATGAGAAAGTAGTATTCTTTACGAAGGTGGAGGGACTTAGACTATTGATGAATAAGTTGCAGTTGCCTGACCTTTTATCAAAGTGGTTAATCACTTTGCAGGGGTTTGATTATGAGATTAGGGGTAAGATACCAAAATTGTAGGACATTATGAAATGTCTTATGGATTTCGGGGAGCCAAAGGAAATTCAAGCTAAAGGAAGTGACATTGAAGGTCTATTTAAAATCGATACAACTTCCATCCCTTCTTGATATGCAGCTATAATGCATTATCTATCTATAGGGGGATTTGGGGCTGCTTTATTGAAGTCTAAGAAGAGAAAGATTAAGCAACAAGAACTACACTTTTCAATTATAGGTGGGTATTTTGTATCGGAGAGGTGTAGATCACATCTATCACCGTTGTGTAGTACTTGATGAGGTACCATTCATTCTAGAGGAATGCCATGATTCAACATGTGGGGAAGATTTTGTTGGATGGCTTAGTTAAGCATTGTGATGTCTACCAAAGACATGATGCTAGGGAGAATTGAAAGCAACCTCTAAACCCTTACATTACCGTTTGAAAAATCGGGTATCAAATTTGTTGGACCAATATATCCTTCATCGACTACATGAAAGCGCTATATTATTGTAGTGAGATAGACTACTTTACAAAGTAGTCTAAATCTCGAGCAATGATGAAGGATAATGCTAAGGAGATGACCACTTTCATTATGGAGCAGATTTTTTGCCCTTTTGATCCACTAAGGAGATAGTGTCTGATCGAGGGACACACTTCCTGAACAAGGTTATAGTAGTCTTGATGGAAGCTTTGAACATTAAGCACAATAAAACTACCCTATATAATCCTCAAGAAAATGGTCAAGTTGAGAGTACAAATAAACAACTTGTCAGGATCTTATCCAAGATAGTGTCAAAAAGTAAGTGTGGGATTGGGATAAGAAATTATATGTGGCAGTCTGGGCTTACAACATGACATTCAAGAGAGCTATCGGTCACACCCTGTTCAAGATGGTTTATGGGGAAGAGTGTGTTTTGCCATTGGAAATAGAGTTTCCCACTGTGCATTTTTCTCTCAATCATTTGTTGGGTGAGACAGAAGCATTGAAGGAAAGATATATTTCTCTTGCACTTCTTAATGAAATTTGATTGCAAGCTTTATTACGTCAAGAGGTAGGGAAGAAGAGAATGAAAGCCCTTCACGATATTTGGGCTAAGAAATATAAATTTATGAAGGGTCAATTGGTGTTGTACTATGAAGCTTATTGTGAGCTATTACCATTTTAGCATATTTGCCGGGGGTAGAGTTTAATGATAAAGTTAACTTTAATAAGATAAAGCCTTACTACATGTAAGGGCTTATGTGGGGCTTGGTACATATGCAAGTCCTTTATGATTCAATTTTAACTTGTAGTAGGATCCAAGATGATCGGATGGGAAGAATCATTCCTTATCTTGAGCATCCGTATTGAGTGGCAAGATGGATATTTCACATGGGAGATTAAGGTCTACTACCACCATTGTCAACAAATTCTAACTAGCATTTCTATCGAGTTGAGCGAGGAAGAAGGGATTGTACCTATTATACATCCTCTCTCTTGGATTGACTTTGATTATCATAAGTACGAGTGATCTATTTAATATGGCGTGGTCTATCATCATTGAAGAATCGATCTATACTTTGTATTTCAACAAAGCTTCTAAAGGGCCCACTAAAACATACGAGTGTTGGTGTGCTCATCAAATCCTAGATGTAGGGTTGTCATGAAAATGAGAGTGTATTTAGGATCCTCTTTTGCCAATAATATGGTAGAATATGAGGCCTTGATTATGGGGCTGAATGTAGCATGATGTGGTGGTATCTGCTGATTATTGGTGAAAGATGACTCACAGTTAGTGATTAATCAGTTGAATGGGACCTATAGTGTGCGGGATCTCATTCTATAGATATACCGTTGTCGGAGCGTTTGTGGTCGAAAGTCTACCGCGGGGGTAAGAGAAAGTAGGGTGAAGGGAGATTCAAGGAGTGGAGTAGACGGAAGAGAAGGGGTTGAAAGAAAGAGAAGATATGAAAGAATACTCACAGAAAGAAATAGAAGACGTAGAATAATACTCACAGAATTGAAGCCTGTGAGTTTATTTCTCCATTACGAGAAGAAAAATCTCCTGTACACAAAAACGTACACAAAATAATACCTTCCTCTATGCTGCTCAGGCTGCCAATCTGATGCTTCCATTAGTTTCGAAAGGGGGGTGAAATACCAACGCACTTGGCCAGACTTTGGAGTGCTGTTCATTGCCTGAAAACAGCAATCGCGACGCGCGTGATTTCATCCATCTCTCTTTTTACATAAAATCCTCATAGATGGCTGAAAGCTACATGCTTTCTTTTGCATGTTATCCTAATCTAGAAGTTGTCTACAGTTTTTGGATTTTTACAATAGATAATATCTAAAATATCATAAATTGGCTACACTTGTCCAAAAAACTAATATGTTTGAATTGTGGACACTAACACTAATGTCTAAAATGGCATTGGCTCTCTCGATCAATAAGAAAGCCGCACTTTAGAGTTTTTCACATGGTGTGCGCGTAGCGGCATGACATCCATCCCCTCCTAACCTGCACATCCTCTGGCATGTGCCAAAATATTATGGATCTGCAATGCCAGAAGAAGTATCCTCTACCATGTCAATGTCTTTAGGCTTCTACCTCTTCTTCTTCCATATTCTCATGTTCATGTTGAGTATCGTGCTCCTTCAACTCATATGCCAAAGACTCCCTACGTTTAAAGAGTTTGATACATTTTCCAGCCACTGGAATCCTTAGAGTTGTCCCATCCATCTCTTTTAATGCATAGGCAGCATTGTCAAAAACAACCTTACCACATATGGACCAAACCACCACTTTGTCATCTTTCGACTAGCACTATGTTGATTTTCTAAGCTATTGTCATAAACTAGCACCCAATCTCCTTCTTGTATAGCTCGTGTTCGAAATCTGTGTCACTTGTCAAACCTCTTCTTGTTCTTGATCCTTGCAGTATTCATCTTTTTCATGGCTGTCTCAAAGTCTTTAGGCCTTCTTTTGAACTGTCTAATACGTAGGACTAGCAACTCTTCTCTATTCAAACCCTCTTCCCATGGTAGAACACTCCAAGTAGCAATAGTCTCCTCAATAGGCATGATTGAATGTTATCCATACATTAATTCAGCAGGCATATACCTTGTAACTGCACTATGAGTGGTCCTATCAGCCCACAAAGCAAAGGGTAACATTCTTGGCCATTCTTTCATTCTCCCCTTGCATGACTTTGCTAATGCCTTAATGATAGGCTGATGAACTCTTTCACTTTTGCCATTTGCTTCAGGATTGTAGGTTGAAGTTAAAGCTAGCTTGATATCCAATCGTGAAAAGAAGTCACGAGCCTCATCCACATCCAATTATCCTCTATTAGCAAAAAATTTACCAACACAACCATACGTGCAAAAGACTTCTTCCAACAAGAACTTGCAAACTGCTTGAGTAGTCTATGTACTAAGAGCTCGACCTTCCACTTGATTTATCAAGTCTTCTCGTGCAAGCACAAGATATCTCATATTCCATAAACCTATAGGCATGGTAACCAAATCGACTACCCATTTGTAATGCATTGACAATGGATAGGTCGGTTGTAACCATCTCTATGCTTTACCATGGAATACAATATGATAGACATTGCATGATTCCACAAAATGTTCCACATCTTAATACATGTTTTGCCACCAATACTTCTCTTTGATCTTGGCAAATGTGTCCCAAACTCCTCTATGTCCAGCCCATAAGCTATTATGAAACTTCTACATCACCTCTGGTTTAGAAGCCCTATCTCCCAAAACACATACTGGAGCTCCTCTCTTTTTCTTTGCATGCTTCTATAAACATCTATTGAGAGTGGAAACAGACTTAATTTTTGACTGATTTTTGTTGTTTTTGAGGCCTGAATGGTTGCTTTTTGATGGATTTTGAGTGATGTACGGTTGTTTTTAGGAATGTTTGAGAGTTTTTTGGATAATATTGATTATTTTTTGGAAGCTCATGATGATTCTTAGTGGAAATATGAAGCTCTGTGATGTTCTGATAGGTTTTGATACCTTCTGTTTAGCTTCTGTTTTGTTCTGATTTTCTTCTGTATGAAGCATGGATTGATGATTGATGAAGTTTGAAATATTTTGAAAGCTTATTGAGTAGTTTTTGATAGTTCGGAATGGCTTTGGTATGAGTTATGAGGATTTACAATTCTCTGATGACCTTTTGTAACCCTCTGTAGAGCCTCTGTTTCTGCTCTATTACTGTTCTATTTTGTTATGTAGATCTTTTATAAGTGTTCTATAGAATGTATGTGTGACTTTGGGAAAGTTTTCTAACTTTTGGAAAGGATGAATCTAAGTTCAAAAGAGCTAAAACAAATGGAAGAAGCAGTTGTTGAAGACAGAAGAGAAGACTGAGGTGAGAGTGACAATAGTGAGCTATGAAGAGACACTATAGTGGCTCTGGTGCCCTTTCGTGCCTAGAGTATTGTAGTGAGGAGATGATGTACTATTGAGAGAGAGAGAGAGAGAGAGAGAGAGAGAGAGAGAAAGAGTCAAAGATAGCCAATTCTATCAAAACAATGTATCTACTATGAGAGATAGAGAGAAACTATGAAGACAATGAAAATGAATACTATGTGATTGATTTCCATTCAAAAATAGTGTATACTTTGTGTTCTTTTTTCTATTGATGGATTCTATGAAGATGTTGAAGGTTATGGTTGATTCTATCAAATCCGTGGGAGATATCTACTATGATGCTGCGTGAAGATTTGTTATTTTCCTTGTTGTGGTTCTCTAAAGGATGAAATAAAAGCTTGTTGATGTTACAAGATAGATTTTCTTGCATTAGAAACCTCTTTTCCTTGGTGTCTCTCTTGGGGCTCCATGTTTTTGGTGTGCAACCGGGGAAACTTGTCATCAACAAGCATCAGAAGAGGCTGAAAATGAAGGAAATGGCATTGCCAAGAAGAGGAGAATTCAATGGATGCTTACAAAGTTCCTTCTTCCATTGAAGAGTTGGAGATTCTTATTGCCAAAGCCACTTTCCACATGAAGTTCATTGCACAATGGTAGAAACATATTACCATTATGATGTAAGCTCTATGTGGTGGACTATTTCCTCTTCCTATTGAAGCAACAAAGACGTGCATCTTGGTGGCAAATTGTTTGGAAACAAACTGAAGGGTAAAAACAGAGAGAATGACCATCCATGAAAGATTTGGCATTCATTGAGAAGTTTCAAGACATCCTTAAGTGGAAGATCATGAAGAAGCTTTAGGAGTCGTGGTTAGTGGAAGTTCACAAAAATAAGAAGGAAAATAGTTGGAATTTGTTTGTGGATGCTCAACAGCAAGATATGTGGGATGCTTGGTGTTCTGACAATCTTTTGTTTGTCCAATTAGCAACCAACTAGAAGTTGGTAGATAGAGTGTTCTTTATAACATACACTATTGAAACCATCAAAAGATGGCATTATTATGATGATGGCACAACAACGATCCTAAGAAGAATAAGTTTTAATACTTTTAGAATGGGATATCTCCCCCTTTGTAGTGGTTTGAAAGTCGAATTTAGAGATGTTGAAAAGAAGAAAGTGGAAGAGATGTTGGCCAAAGATTCCTCTAGAGACTGAAGCCCCTCACTGATTCTATTCTATTGAGTACATACCAAGTGGTTGGAGCCAACCCTCTGATGAATGACACAATCAAGAGGCAAGCGTTAGAATGAGTCCAGAGGTACATGAGAATAGAGAAAGCAAGAATCAAGGCTGAGAATGAGCTTGCAACAGAAGCCTCCTTTGATGCCCTAAAAGCACTCTTTATAGAAGTTCCCATGGTGACTCAAGGTCCCCTTCTTAGTCAAATTCATCCTGGAAATATTGATGACAAGGCAGCAAATGCAGTCCCATTGCAAATTTTTAAGAGAGAGTACAATGAAGACCTCGATCTTCATGTAGCAAAATTTATGGTAGCATGTGTGACTAACAATGCCAAAACCCCTTGAGCATTGGTTAGTGATATTCCCCGCCACTTTCAAAGGCACGGCATTTCAATGGTATGAGAGACAAGCAGCAGGAACTTTTGGCACATGGGACAACCTGAAGTTGGCCTTCCTCACTAAATTCAGGCATGAAGGTTTTGAAGAGCAAATGCAAGAGTTTATGAACCTAAGTTAGTCCTCTGGTGAAAGAGTAGAAGCTTATGTCTCGTGAATGGAATCCATCCTAAAGAGATGGACTAACCATCATTTGGACGAAGATATCCAGAAAGGAGTGTTCCTCAGAGGCCTACAACCAGAAGTTTGCAAGTTCGTGGAATTGAGAAGACCACTCAATCTGCAAGCTGCAGTGGAAGGTGCAAGATTTTATGACGAAGTTGAAGCCAGACTGTCAATGACTCCAAGAAGAGGAGTCTTACCTCCTCCTATGCCAGGAATGGTATACCCACCAAATGTAGTCCCAGGGACAGTTCCCTACCCCTATTCCCAGATGCAAGCAATGCCCAGTATAGTGCACCTAATCCACAGTGGTCACCGTAGACGATAGTGCCTCAAATGATGGTTCAACCACAACAATAGTGGCCTCAAACAGTTCGTCCAATGGTGACTCAACAATAGTGAAACCCTACCACCTGGAATCAACAACCCCAAGTCTCAATAGGAGCTCTGAATCAAAACCAGAACAGAGGACCCTCTGGATCAACACAACCAATGTATGCAGTAATTATAGAAGCTTCCCAAAACCCTACTACAAGTACTCCAAGAGGTAAAAATCTAAATGACTACTTATCCAACTCAGTCACAAGTATAAAGAAAGAGCTTATGGATGTGATTACAAAGCAACTATAGATGCTGAAGGTGAATACTATTAATCTATCTACTCCTACGAGAGGTGGAAGAGATGTGATGCGTTCTAATACATGGTGAGGAAAGATGGTGCAGAAAGTGCCATCAAGTGGGACATTTAGACAGTGAATGTACTCAAAAACCAACCATTCCTGGAGCCTTATGTTCCTATTCTTTGCGGAAGAACCATATAGAGGATATCTACTCTCTGAAAGGGATGCATGAACAAAGACAGAAATATGAAAACACAAGATTCAACTTACTAGAATCTAAAATGACAATGCATGACATTGGACCAAAGCCTAGGGAGTTTGGTCCTAATTTTAGTCCACAGAGGTTTCCCTCTCAAAGTTACAGAGGACAACAATCTCGCAGTGGTAAGAGACCCGAGCTGGAATGTTACAGATGTGGAGAAAAGGGTCATATCTCCCCGAATTATCCAAACCCTAGAAGTTCTGTGGATTACAAGCCCTTATGCAGCCAATGCAAAGGAGAAGGCCACACTGCAAAGGCCTGTCCAAGTCCAACCCCTGTCAAGGCCAATTGTTTATTATTGCTTTGGCAGAGCCTAAAAAAACGGCATTCCTATACTCAATCCACCCTAATACATTCAGTGCACAACTCTCATCACTCTGAAAACACTCATACTTTACCTCAAACATACACACAATTCCGCATGACTATTACTCTCTCTGTGACAGAATCCTCACTGAAAAAACAGAATGGGAAATAGACAAGTAAAGAGACTAGAAACTGCCAAGAAGACTGTCATAACTGTATTCTGCCATAGCTACATCGAAAAATCTGCCAAGAAACTGATAGGCATACACAAAACTCAAACGGCATCATATATATAGGCATACCTATGACCATCCAACTTCCAAGATCCGAAAACCAACTGACTTTCAAACTTACAAAAGACACTTTAAATTTCCAGAATTAAATCTGCCCAAGGTCTAGCCTAAACACTCGGCACAGCTCGGTGGCTTGAGCCTATCAGCTGACCTCGGACCCACAGTCCCTTGATCCAATTTTAGCCACTAGGGGCCTCTAGCTGATCCGACACCGCCTTGGCTGCATCCTTCTCCTTTTGACAAAACAACTACATGCCATTTGGCCACAAACCATTATTGACTTCTGAATTCCATTTGCTGCCCGTACTTGAAAATCCGCTACAATCCTCCTTCTGTTCCATCTCAAAACTACTCCCGGACTTACCAAAATCCCCCATATCTGATTCTGACCATATTGGCACAATGTCAACCCATTTGACAGCTATTTCTTTAGCTTTGCTGACCATCCATTTAGGAATATTCGAAACCTTGCCATAGAATTTCTTCAGTCAAAACCCATTCACTGGTTTCAGAACTCGAGTCCCAAACACATCCTTCAATCGGAAAGTCCATTGCCCTAACTCTTCCACAATCTAGTAGGGCCCATAGTACCTTAACTTCAACTTACCTAGATGCAGGCCTAATTTTGAATTATACAACATCACCCAATCACCTTTCGAAAAAATCTTGAATTTGACCTGCCTTGCCACCCATGCTTGTCTTCTATTCTGATCAATTTCCACAGCATATGCACTTCTAATCTGATCCTCCTCCAATCTCAACAATTGCCTTTTTCGGTGTAATACTGAATCCTCATGACTCAATCTGTGTTGTACTGCCAGCCTCAAATTGGGAACCACATACTCCATAGGGACTACTGCTTCCATACCATACACAAGTTTGAATGGTGTCATTCCAGTAACCACTTTGAATGCTGTCCTAAAGGACCATAGTGCAGAATCTAATTTGTCATCCCAGTCAGTTTTGTTTTCCTCCACAATTTTCTTCAAAATTCTCACCAACACTTTGTTTGTACTTTCTACCAATCCGTTTGCTTGAGGATGATATGGAGTAGACTTCTTGTGCAAGACCATATGCTTGGTTGTCAACTCCTCTATGACTGAATTCATAAAATGCACCCCTTGGTCTGACACCAATTCTATGGGACAACCAAACCTTGTCATAATATTCTTATACAAAAATCTAGCTACACTTGTGTTGAGTGTTGAAATGACTTGTTTTTTGGCTGATTTTTGTTGTTTTTGAGAGCTGAATGGTTGATTTTATGAGATGATTGATTGGTTTGGAAGTGGTTTGAGAGTGTTTTGGATGATAATGATGGTCTTTTGGAAGTTCATGATATTTGTTAGTGGTTCTGTGATGTTCTGATAGGTTCTGATTGGTTCTGTATACCTTCTTTTTTGTTCTGTTTTGGTCTGTTTTGTTTTGATTGTCTTCTGTAAGGAGGGATGGAGTATTGATTGATGAAGATTGAGATATTGTGAAAGCTTATTGAATGGTTTGTGAAAGTTTGGAATGGTTTGAGAATGAGTTATGTGGTTTTGATGACCTTCTGTAACCTTCTATAGGTCTTCTGTAGAGCTTCTGTCTCTGTTCTGTTCTATTCTATTCTGTACTGTAGCTGTTCTGGTACTGTTCTGTGACTGTTCTGTATGCTTCTGTATGTGTTCTGATGGATGAGAGTGTAGCTTGGGAAAGTTTTCTAGCCTTGGAAAGAGGTGAATACAAGTGCAAAAGAGCTGAAAGAAGTGAAAGAAGTAGCTGCTGAAGACTCAAGTGAAGACTAGAGTGAAGTGACAGTAGTGAGCTATGAAATGACACTGTAGTGGCTCTGGTGACTTTTCACATCAGACATACCTCTTGGGAGGGGTATCCACGACCTAAGAAGTATTATTGAGAGTGATTTTGAGAGATTGTAGTGAGGATATGATGTATTATTGATAGAGAGAGAGAGAGAGAGAGAGTCAGAGATAGCCAATTCTACTCAACCCGAGTGATTGTATATGATAGATTGAGAGAGAAGACTATGAAGATATTGAAGATGAATACTATGTGATGTATTTCCATTCAAAGATGGTGTATTCCTTTGCTTTCTTTGTTCTATTGATGGATTTTGTGAAGATATTGAAGAATATGATTGATTCTATCAAAACCGTGGGAGATCTACATGATGTTGTATGAAGATTTGTTGTGCCTGGTGTTCTTTTCTTCATTGTGATCATATGAAACATGATAAACAAGCTTGTTGGTGTTACAAGATAGATTTTCTTGCAAGAGAATTCCCTTTTCCTTGGTGTTCCTCTTGGGGCTCCATGTTTTTGGTGTGCAGCCGAGGAAACTTGCCATCAACAAGCACTAGAAGAGGCTGAAAATGAAGGAAATGGCATTGCCAAGAATAGAAAAATTCAATGGATTTTTGTAAAGTTCCTTCTTCCACTGAAGAGTTGGAATTTCTCATAATCAAAGCCACTTTCCATAAGAAGTTCATCCCACAATGGCGGAAACACATCACCATCATGATGCATGCTCTATGTGGTGGACAGTTTCCTCGTCCTGTTGAAGCAGCAGAAACTTGCATCTTGGTGGCAAACTGTTTGGGAATAAACTGAAGAGTAGAAACAGAGAGAATGACCAGCCATGGAAGATTTGGCATTCATTGAGAAGTTTCTAGACAACATCAAGTGGGAGATTGTGAAGAAGCTTCAGGAGTCTTGGTCTGTAGAGGTTCACAAAGACAAGAAGGAAAAGAGTTGGAATTTGTTCGTGGATGCTCAACAGCAAGATACATGGGATGCTTGGTGCACTAATAATCTTCTGTTTGTTCAATTAGCAACCCACTGGAAGTTGGTAGACAGAGTGTTTTTCACAACATACACTGTTGAAACCATCAGAAGTTGGCATTACTATGATGATGGCACCACCACAATGCTCAGACGTATGCATTTTGACACCTTCAAAACCGAATACCTTCCTCTGTGCAGTGGCATGAAAGCAGAATTTAGGGACGTTGAAAAGAAAGAAGTAGAAGAAATGTTGACAAGAGAGTCCTCCAGAGACTGAAGCCTTATGTTAACCCTCTATGGAGCACTAACAACATAGTGAAGCCACACCTCTAATGAATGACGCAATAAAGAGGCAAGCGTTAGAACGAGTCCAGAGGTACATGAGAAGAGAGAAAGCAAAAATCAAGGCTGAGAATGAGCTCGTAGCAGAAGCCGCCTTTGATGCCCTTGCGGAACTCTTTACAGAAGTCCCAATGGCACATCAAGCTCTTCCTCCTCCTGCTGGAGGTCCACTTCCAAGCCAAATTCATCCTGGAAATATTGATGACAGGCTAGCGAATGTAGTCCCATTGCCAGTTTTTAAGGGAGAGTACAATGAAGACCCCGATCTTCATGTAGCAGAGTTTATGGTAGCGTGTGTGGCTAACAATGCCAGAACCCCTGAGCATTGGTTGGCAATATTCCCCTCCACTTTCAAGGGTGCGGCGTTTCAGTAGTATGAGAGACAAGCAGCAGGAACTTTTGGCACATGGGACGACCTGAAGTTGGCCTTCCTCACTAAATTCAGGCGTGAAGGTTTTGAAGAGCGGATGAGGGAGGAATTTATGAACCTAAGTCAGTCTTCTGGAGAAAGAGTGGAAGCTTATGTCTCACGAATGGAATCCATCCTGAAGAGATGGACTAACCATAATCTAGATGATGGCATTCAGAAGGGGGTGTTTCTAAGAGGATTACAACCAGAAGTCCGTAAGTTTGTGGAGCTGCAAAGACCAGCCACCCTGCAAGCTGCAACAACAGAAGGTGCAAGATTGTATGATGAAGTGGAAGCTAGATTAGCGATGAATTCAGGAAGAGGCGTCCTACCTCCTCTGATGCCAGGAATGATGTATCCACCCAATGCAGTTCCTGGGACTGTTCCCTATCCCTACCAACAGATGCCCCTGGTATCACAGTACAGTGCACCAAATCCACAATGGCCACAATCCATGCCTCAAATGATGGTTCAACCACAACAACAATGGTCCCAACCAATTTCCTCAATGCCAAATCAGCAGCAACAGTGGAACCCTACCAACTGGAGCCAACAGCCAACAATTCAAACAAGAGCTCTGAATCAGAACCAGAATAGAGATCCCTCTATACCAGCCCAACCCGTTTATGCAGTGATTACAGAGACTCCTCAAAACTCTCCTGCCAGTGCCTTAGGAGGAGAAAGCTTGAAGGATTACTTATCCAACTCAGTTGCAAACATCAAAAAGGAGTTGATGGGTGTGATTACAGAGCAGCTAAAGACGCTGAAAGTGAATACCGCTAGCATATCCAACGTTGCAGGAGCAGGAAGAGATGTGATGCGGTCAAATACTTGGTGTGGTAAGTGTCATCAAGCAGGCCATTTAGCCACTGAATGTACACGAAAACCAACTATTCCTAGGGCCTTCTGTTCCTACTGTTTGCGGAAGAACCATACAGAGGACATTTGCTCTCTGAAGGAGATGCATGATAGGAGAAGGAAGGAAGAAGATGCAAGATTCAACTTGCGGGAATCCAAAATGACAACACAGGATATTGGACCCAAGCCTAGAGAGTTTGGTCCTAATTTTGGACCCAGAAGATTTCCCTCTCAAAGTTACAGAGGAAGACAGTCTGGCGGTGGTCAGAGATCAGAAGTGGAGTGTTACAGATGTGGAGAAAAGGGACACATCTCACCAAATTGTCCAAATCCTCAAAGGTCAGTGGATTACAAGCCCTTATGCAGTCGATGCAAAGGAGAAGGCCACACTGTAAAAGACTGTCCAAGCCTAGCCCCAGTGAAAAACAATGCTACTGATAGTCCGGCCAAGGCTCAAGAGCCTACCTCCAATTTAGTGGAATTGGAAGTTGCTGCCATCACGCGTGCAAAGCAGAAGGAACCACCTATCCAGAAAGAAAACAACCCTCCTGCCAGAACGGTGAAGTTCAATCTTCCACCAGAAGAACAGAATAGAACAAAGCCTGATAGTGCCGTACAGAGCCCTACAGTGCCACAGAGAGTTACAGAGACAGTTACAGAGACAGGACCAGAGGTCCAGGAGATAGAAGAAGAGGAAGTGCCACAAGTGACAGAAGAAGTCCCCATGATGCCTCTGTTGGAAGAAAGAGGGAAAATGAAAATGGGCGTTGCCCCATTCCCTAACCGATTAGAGAAGCCAGTGGATCCTATTAAGGAATACGATCTGGTCAGAGATCTAGATACCTTTAAACCAAACCTCACATTCCGACAATTATTGATGTTGTCTCCCAGTTGCCGAAAAAGGTTCAAAAGTATACTGACAAGAAGACGTGGCTTAAGGATTGCTCCTTCAACAGCAACAAAGTCCAATAAAGCTCCAGAGCCTGTCAAAGAAGTGGATGTGGCTAACGCTTTCCTAGATCCGGGTACTCTAGAGACTGGCGTGTGGATAGAAGGCTGCTTCATTGCAAATGCACTGATTGATGGAGGTTCATCAGTGAACATTATGACGGATGTGACAATGAAGGATCTAGGCCTACAAGGTGTGCAACCCACCCAATGGCTCATCAGACTGGCGGATCATAGTAGAATCAAGCCTTTGGGCATTCTCCCATATGTGAAGACAACAGTGGCTGGAAAAGATTATTGGCTAACCTATTTGGTGGTGAAGCCAAACTCTTATGGCACATCCTATCCTCTATTACTGGGCAGACCATGGCTTTTTGAAGCCCGAGCAAGGACGGATTGGTTCAAAGGAACCTTGACCTTGGGTAGAGGACCCAACAAAGTGGTGCTGAAACTATATGGTTCTCAAAAAGGACATGGATCCACCTCCTTGGAATTATCTTTTGACTCCCCTAATGAGGCTACAGATGGAACATCAGCAGACGAAGATGTTGTCAAATAGATCCTTCCCAAGAAAACAATAGCACATTCCTTAACAGTGGATACTGTAAGCCGACTTCCAAAAGATGCAAAGGCATTATCAATGGGCGAATACTTCCTACCTGAACCAGGAATGACTTCTGAAATCACTTCTGACAGTGAGATAGAAGCATGGATGTACTGCTCTCCCTGTTACATGGCCATAGCAGAGGCAGAGACAGAGGCATGAGAGGAAACAGAGAATCTGTTCTTCTGTTACAGAGCGCCTACAGAAACAGAAGCAGAAGCAGAAGCAGAAGCAGAAATAGAAACAGAAGCAGAATCAGAAGCAGAAACAGAAACAGAAGTAGAAGCAGAGACAGAAACAAAAGCAGAGACAGAAGCAGAAGAGAATGGATATGATATGGACGAAGAAGGTTATGAAAGTGAGCTAGAAGAGTCTATTCCACCTGAAGAGGATATATATGGAGAAGAAGTTCCAGAAGCATCAGAAGATGAGCTCATGCTATGGGACAGAATGGTGATGGTACCATTTGGTCTGATAAATGGATCCTCTCATATGCAAAATCTTTATAAGAAATGGATTAAGAAGAACAAGCCGTCTTTCAACAGTGGCTCATGCCATCCTCACCCATCCTTGCCAAAGAAAGATGATGATGATGCACCGTGCCAACAAGCACCAATCCCACCAACCCAACAGGCATCAGAGGGTCCCTGTTATGTGACGTTCCTGGATGTGTCATCTTCAGAAGAGGAGTCTTCAAGCCAAGAGGTAATTAATTTTGAAACCAAACCCGAAACGGCTCTAATCCCATTCCAACATCTTAAGGAGCAACCTAAGTCTCCACCAAAAGAAGAAGTTGGTTCTAGTGGGATATCAGAAGAGGACATCACTCCCTTGAAAGAGTCGGATCTGTATCCAGAAGCAGTCCGTGGGACCTTCATCCGTGAAGTAGAAGGTGAAAGGTAGTTAATCTTTGTGGATGCAGAAGGCACTGAACGCCACTTGAAGATAGGTAGCAGCCTTCCAGAAGAGGAGTTGTCAACCTTGTACAACTTGTTGAAAGAAAATTTGGACGTGTTTGCATGGTCTTACAAAGACCTAAAGGGGATTGATCCCACAATATGTCAACATCATATTGACTTGGAGCCTGATGCCAAGCCAGTACGGCAACGACAGCGGTTGCGAATGAACCCGAATTATTCCACATTGGTGAAAGCGGAGCTGCTGAAGCTTCTGGAAGCCGAGTTCATCTATCCAGTGGCAAATAGTGAATGGGTTTCACCCATCGTGGTTGTACCCAAGAAGAATGGCAAAATGCGAATATGTGTGGATTTTCGAAAGCTTAATTTCAAGATGAAGAAGGATCACTTTCCTATCCCTTTCACAGACCAACTGTTGGACACAGTGGCAGGACATGAGCTTTATTCCCTTCTGGATGGATTCAGCAGATACAACCAAGTCCAAATCGCAGAAGAGGACCAATCCAAAATAACCTTCACCACAGAATGGGGGACCTACGCTTACCGAGTGATGCCATTTGGGCTCTGCAATGCCCCTGCTACTTTCCAGTGAGTCATGATGGCTGCATTTCAAAATCATCTGCACGACTTTATTGAGGTATGTTTGGATGACTTCTGTGTCTATAGTTTGATCCGTAAACACTGGGAACACCTGGAACAATGCTTTGACCGATGCCGGGAGTATGGGATTTCCCTCAACCCCGACAAATGCATCTTTGGGGTCTCTTCTGGAGTCATGTTGGGCCACATTGTCTCTGCACAAGGGATATCAACAGACCCTACAAAGATCGAAAAGATTGCAGCTCTGACAGCACCTACCAACCTCAAACAGTTGAGGGGATTCTTAGGCCATGTGGGTTACTACAGAAGGTTCATAGCCCATTTTGCAACAAAGGCAACCTCCTTGCACAAGCTCCTGAGGAAAGATGTAGAGTTTACTTGGACGGAAGAATGTGACAAAGCCTTCCACACTCTGAAGCAGTGTCTGATAGAGGCACCCATTCTGCAACCTCCTGATTGGACGAAAGAGTTCCATGTACACAATGATGCATCAATTGAAGGTTTAGGTGCTGTCCTCTGCCAGAAGGGCTCCTCGAAGTTGGATCAACCGATCTATTATGCAAGCCGAAAAGTCACTGATAGGGAACGGAACTATACAGTGATAGAGCTGGAGTGCTTGGCAATGGTGTTTGCCCTGGAAAAGTTTCGCCATTACCTCCTATCCACCCACTTTAAATTTTATGTGGATCATGAGGCCCTATCCTTCCTGATGAACAAAGCGGATGTGAAAGGACGAATGATGAGATGGCTCCTTCTATTTCAGGAGTTCGACTTTGAGGTGATTACTAAGCCTGGTCGTTCCCATGTTCTGGCTGATCATGTGTCGCATATCTCACAAACTGCAGATGAGGAGCAGGATGATCCAGACCTCCCTGATGCTTTCCTATTCTTGGTAGAAACTGTAACTCCTTGGTATGCAAACATTGCCAATCTGCTGGCAACCCAACAGTATCCTCCTGGTATTTCTAGTCGGGAAAGGAAGAAGCTCATGTTAGAATCAGCCCCCTACACCCTGCTAGGTGGCGCACTATATAAGAAAGGCAAAGATGAAGTGCTCCGAAGATGTGTTGCAGGAAATGAGATTGGGATTGTTCTGAAGGCTTGCCATGACGAGCCATGTGGAGGTCACTTTGCAGGAGAAGCTACAGCCAGGAAGGCTTTACTAGCAGGATATTGGTGGCCTACAATTCACAAAGATGCCTATGATTACTGTAAAAGATGTTATGCTTGTCAAAGAATGGGGAAACCCACCAAGACAAGTGCCATGCCACTACAACCTATTCTTCCTTTGAAGCTGTTTGAGAAGTGGGGCATCGACTTCGTAGGTCCAATCGATCCTCCCACCAGAAGGAAACAGAACCGATACATCCTCGTATGTACGGATTATGTTACAAAGTGGTGTGAAGCTAAAGCCCTCAAGCGGGATGATGGTAACAGCGTGGCCCTGTTCATGTACGAGAATATCATCACCCGTTTTGGCAGTCCCTTAGAGCTAGTAAGTGACAGAGGCACTCATTTCCTTAACAAAGTCATGGAAGAGTTGACAGAGTTGTATAAGATCCGCCATCGCAAGTCCACTCCTTATTACCCCAGAGCCAACGGCCAAGTCGAAGTCACCAATCGCATCCTCTGCTCGATTCTGACAAGAACAATTGCCGCACATCGTCGTGATTGGGACGATCGACTTACAGAGGCCCTCTGGGCGTACAGAACCTCCCATAAAGCAGCAACAGGACAGATACCCTTCCAGTTGGTGTATGGAACAGAAGTTGTTTTTCCTGTTGAATTGGAACTACCCTCTTTGAGAGTGGCTATCAAAGAGCATTTGGGGGACGATGATTCACTGCAACGCTATCTCCTGCACTTGGAATGTTTGGACGAAATTCGTAGGATGGCTCTCCAGTGCATGGAAGCCACGCAAGCTCGACGCAAGGCTTACCATGACAGCTTCATCAAGCACAAGGAGTTCAAAGAAGGTGATTTGGTCCTAGCCTATGATTCACGCTTTGGCAAGTTTCCTGGCAAGCTCCAACAGCGGTGGATGGGCCCCTATAAGGTACTTGCCATCAACCCTAATGGCTTTGTCCAAGTGCAGACCTTGGATGCCTCTAATGATCCCTTTCTGATTAATGGATATCGCCTGAAGAAGTACTTCCCTCCTTGGGGATCTTGACAATTACGGTCACTTGATCCTTTCCCTCGTTGGCACGGCACTGTACTTCTTATGATGCTACTTCTGATAGCCGTTCTTCAGCCACTCCTGATAAAGTGGACACAACCCTCTGTCCCCTCAACCCTACCTTCCAGCCTTGATCTCTTATCCTCTGTTTTCCACCAGCAACAGTGGCGAGGTTGGTTCTGACACATGGTCTTTCTACCATTCTCTTGCTCAATTCGACGAGAAAGAAAAAAAAAACAGACAAACAAACGAAAAAAAAGAAAAAAAAAAGAAAACATATCGGTCATGGGAGAA
Organism: Lygodium microphyllum; assembly: GCF_053477565.2. Taxonomy (NCBI): domain Eukaryota; kingdom Viridiplantae; phylum Streptophyta; class Polypodiopsida; order Schizaeales; family Lygodiaceae; genus Lygodium; species Lygodium microphyllum. The sequence goes on along the minus strand of NC_141157.1, from coordinate 41,711,661 downwards.
AAGGGCTTAGGTCCCTGTCATGCCAACCTATTCTTCGAGAAAAGGTGGAAACACCCTCGGGAATAGGGGAAAACAAGAAAAAAAAAATCTGTTATGAGAGAAAAGGAAGCAATTCCCTATCATAGCAGGCCTCGTTCCAAGAAAAGGTGGTAAACACCTTTGGGCGAGAAGCTGGCTGTGGAAAAGGTGGCAACACCCAGCAGTCCAGAAAGTGGTTCACTAATTGATATCCCCAGGATCCAATTCCGAAGCTACCTCCCTTGGTACGCTGTCCTGGGTCTCTCTGCAAAGCGTCTACTTGTCCTCTAGCAGACGACATGTTCCTATCCAATACAACATTCAATTTGATGGCTACCTCCCTGGGTACGCCTCTTCAACAACTGATGACGCGATCTTCATCGACAACCAATCGAGTGACGTGAGCTTTCATCCTAACCAGATGGGGAAGTGAGTATGGTTGCCCTCTATAATTATCGATAGAGCGTGATACAGAGGGTGGGGGTGAGAGACCAGTCTTTTCCCTTCAAATCAAATGAGAGGTGAGAAGTGTGAATGAAGTGTTGCACGCGCGGGATGGTGGGCCTCTCAATGCACAAAGCACAATTTGTTTCTGTGCACTGCACCATAAGGCTCCCTGGCCTTCTTTCTTGCACCGTATGCCGACACAGGGTGGGACGCACAATTGCACCATCCAATGCGCACAAGGCATACAACCTTTGCACAAGTGACCGTGAGGATTATATCAATGGGTTTCAGGAAAAGGCTGCCCTCCTGTATCTATCAACAGAGAGTGAGACAGAGGGAAGGTTGAGTGTGACTGGAGTTTCTTCAATCAAATATCGAGAGGTGAGATTGAGGGACGTTACGACACTTGGAGTCAGGTATGTTCCCGTTTCCCTATGCACCCACGGGATGGGTCTTTGCCATCATCACAAGATACATCACCTTGTTCTGTACACTGCACTGTAAGGCTCCCTTGCCTTCCTCCTTGCACTTATGCCAGACGGGTTGGACGCACTACTGCACCATCAAATATGCACCCTAGCGTACTCCTTCTACACCATTCCCCCTTGTCGATTCCTCAACCGGGTATGAGATATGGGTTTTAATCATTCTTCCTTGAGTGATATTAATCATGGGGCGAGTGACTGTTCTTTCATTCCATTTGAGTGACTGCAAGTTGAGTGTAGTATCCCTCATCATCGACGGATTTCCTGCGATTTCTTCAACCAGCTACCTCCCTGGGTGCTTCTGCGTGGTCCCTGCCATGAAGGACGTGCACTGTAAAGATGCCTTGGTACCTCCTGCAGTCGACAACAACACTGGACGTGCCATCGACACTCAACCTTGCTTCTTAATGAAATGGGCTAAGTTTTTCTAACCCTACAACTTCTGTTTCTCCGTGACGTTCATGTTTTAAGTGTGGGGACGTTAGTGGATGGTCTGTGACGTGGTCCTAGGTCCCTGTTGCTCAGTTAACCCTATCCATTAAGGTCTTAAGTGTGGGGACGCGTCCCTACGCGTCTACATTGTATATCCTCTGCATATGCCTTACCTTGCTCATGCATGTATGCCATGACTTTCTTTTACCCTAATGGGATCCCTTCCCACCCACCCGGTTATGTTCCACCCACCTTTGGGGCTGTTCCCTTGCAGTTTTCCTTCATTCCCTGATTTTAAGGTCTTGTCATGTGAATGCACCTTACGTTCACTGAAGTCCAAATCCAACTTATAGCCCTGTTCCTCCCTTTGAACTAACCATTTTTCCTTTTTACCTACCCCTGTTCCGGTGCACAGTTTTTGTGTTATTAATTTTTGAAGCATTTTGCGCCAATTAGCCGGTTTTCCATATGAATGTGCTTTTCTTGCTTCGGAACCATGATTTGATGTCATAGCCCTGCCAATCACTTTTCCCCTGACATTTTCTCTTTTTACTCCGAGTCATTCCGCTACACGGTTTGTCCAATATTAATTTTCCGGTTTTTTACGCATTTTTCATACGTCTTTTTGACATTTTTCCATGTGAACCTGCCCTATTTGCATCGGCATTTCAATTTGATTTGACAGCCGTGTCCCTTGTGTCTTCCCCCACCTTTTTCCTTTTTTCTCCACCCTTTTTCGACTTCCGGCTTTTTACTTATTAATTTTTAAATGAGTTTTTGGGCGTATTTTTGGAGTTTTTTGCATGTGAACCCCTCCTACTTCCACCGGAATTACCGTTTAACATGCTAACCCTATGCCACTCCTTCCTGCGGACATTTTTCCTTCTTACTGCATGTCATTCCGGTGAACGGTTCGTCCGATATTAATTTCCGATCCCATTTTTGAGTTTGTTTTTTGGGTTTTTCCCATGTGAACGCGTCTTATCTCAGTCGGAATTATGTTTTGATGTGATAGGATTGTCGGGCACGTCTTTCTGCACAGTTTTCCTTTTTTCTACACCTCATTTCGATGCACGGATTTTCCGATATTAATTTTTAATTGCATTTTTTGGTTCATTTTTTGTGTTTTTTGCACGTGACCGCCCTTTATCTCCTCCAAAACCTCCATCGTATATTTTCCATGTTTTCCCCCTGTCGTCCTGCCCATTTTTTGTTTTTATGCTATTTCGTTTTGACGTCCGGATTGGGAGTTATTAAATTTTCTTTATTTTTATGTGTTTTCTCGCGCGCCTGCCTTGCGCGTGAACGCGCCTCGATCGCCTCCTCGTTCCCCGTCGCGACGTTCCGGCTCCCATTCAATCCCGTCACGGCAAATTTTTTTACCCTCGCCCCGCGCACGCGCGCGGGACAAGGGGGTACGCCCCTTGCATGGGCCCCTGCCCATTAACCCTTCCCCTTCCCACCTTTCCCCCTCCCGCCCATTTCCCACCTTTCCCTACCCCCCCTATACCCTACCTACCTACCCCTACCCTTTCCCCTTGGGCCCCTCCCCCCCCATTTCCCCCATCCCACCTTGCCTTATCCCTCCCCTATCCCGACCCCCCTCCCCGCCCTAACTACTTCTCCTCTCCTGCGTGCCCCCCTTCTCCTCTTCTTCTCCTTCTCTCCTCCTTCCTTCTCTCTCCTTCCCCTCCTTCCTCTCCCTCCCTGTCCAGCCCCCTCGTCGCCCCGGCCGTCCAGTGGCCTCACCTCCCACGCTGCCCCTCCTCGCCGGCCTCCACCGTCGCCGCCTTGCAGCAGGCCCGGGCCGCCTGTTCCGCTGTCCGGCTAGCCTCCTGGACACCCTCGTCGGCCGCCTCCTTCCTCGTCAGCCCCCGTCCTGCCCAACAACGCCGCAGTGCCCCTCTCACTCAGCAAAGAACGCCCGCTGCCCCTCTCGCTCGCCCTTTGCTGACGAGCCGCCGTCCTGCCCGACAACGCCCGTTGCCCCTCTCGCTCACCCTTTGCTAACGAGCCGCCAGCCTGCCCACCAATGCCCGCTGCCCCTCCTCGCCGTCGCCCTCTAACACCCGCCTTTGCCACGTGGCGCCCCCGTGTGACTACTGATGAGCCGCCGCCTCTGTCACGCCGTTGACCTCCTTCCTCCTCCATGTGTCCTCCACTAACCCCCCTGTCCCCCCTTTTCCCACCCCCCCACACCACCTCACACACACCCCTCTCCCTAAGCCCCCTTTCCCACCCATTAACCCACCCCTTCCCACCCATTCCAACCCACCACCCCCATTCACCCCCCACTAAACCCCTTTCCCACCTCACACCCCTTCCTTCCCACCTATACCCACACACCCCCAAAACCCCTTTCACACACCACTAACCCCCCTCCCTTTCTACCCCTCATTCCTCCCATCACCATCTCTCCAACCCATTCGCACCCCACCCCCCTTAACCAGCTTTCCCCCCAATCCTCGTTGGCTTCACCTCCCCTCCCCCCGACAGTCGTTCGTGTGCGCGCCACTGTATGTGTATTGTTAGCGCAGGAGTATCTTTTACCTGATGTTTACGCGTGGGACGCGCGTTTGAATTTGCTGATTGAAGTGGTGTGTGCTGGTTCATGCATGCGCAGCTGTCACGCGTGTCCGGGTATTCCTTTTGACATCTCGAATATCATTTTTTTTAAACATCCACACCTCCATTAAACACACTTAAATTTTAAAAAAATCATCATAAATGAATTTGACAAACATTTTGAAATTTTATTCAAAATTACTGATACCTTTTTCCACCATTATATATATATATTTATAGTCTGCAATTTCTTATTCCACAATTCCATACAATTCCCTATTTTCCCAATTTATTCAACATTACCCAAAAAACAAAAAACACACACAAAACACAAAATACACAAACATTGAAAAATACAAAACAAATCATTAAAAACTCCTTTCAATTCTGGAAAAAAAAAAACAAAACAAAACTCCAGAACCATCTAGCAAACTTTTCCTTTATTTTTGCAACCCATGGCCATATTTTTCTAACCCTGTAAATTTCAGAACAATTATTTTTGCTTTTTTTTTAAATTCCAACATCTTTCCAAAAACCCAAAAATATGCTTAACATTCATTCAAATTGCTTTAAAAATTCCAAATTAATTTCTGAAAATTTCCTCACACTTCCCTTACCATTTTTATTTATCTTTGGCATATTTTTCTTAGCTGTTATAATATTTCCTTTCACACCTAACTTCCTCGCAAATTTTAAACAAAAAAAAAACAATATAAACAACACATTTTTCCTCCACACACCAACTAACCGTCTAGAACAAAAATCCAGATATTTTTGGATTGAGGAGAGCGCATTATTTGCATTTTCATACACCCACTACCAGGTATTTCCCTTTTATTCATTTTTTTTAATACACAAAAAACACATGCTCCCCCAAAATCCACGGTTAATATAAAAATCAATACTAACCACGAAACAGAAAAGAAAAAAAAAACCCACAAACAAACCATCCCATATTTAACACAACTGCAACCTACACACCACCATAGCATGCGCATTCGCGCTCAACACACACATACTTTTTAATTAAAATAAACCCGCCGTTCACTTAGCACGCGCTACGTACGCTACAGAGGCACTTTAACTTTTAATTAAAATGAACCAGCCGTCACATGAGCACGCACTGGCAAAAAAGCGCTCCACATCACCTTAATTTGTAATCAATGAACTTGCATTTAGAGACCCAGTCTGGGTATCGAAGTCCGGGATTCGAATTAATGCACCGCTTCACCTAATAATTGGTAATTTAATTTATAATAAAGAACCGTTGTTTTCTTACTAAGGTTTATCACTTAATAAAACTTTTCCCATTTCTTAATAATTTATTAAAATCAACCCTTCATTAAATTAATCCCCCCTCACTGCACTTACTTCCCCTTTTTAATGAACCGTTTCATGGGATGGGTATGCGCCGTCCTTAGAGTTCTATCAACGATGTAGTCTTAATATGTGTCGGATGTGTTCTTGTTTTGGTTTTCTGTCTTTGTTACGGTTACGGGTACGGTATGCAGTTTTTTCTTTTATTGCCTGCTACGGGGTTCTGGGTGTTTGTCTTATGCATAACATGAAGCTTTCGGTCGCATATGTCTCAAGGTCATGTCGAATTTTTTCTAGGATGTGGTTTGCTTGGGGTTAGTTGGTCGAGTCACGTTTTATTGTTTTGGTTGTTCTCTTATCCTTGGTTTTTTGTCTGTTGCTTTGCAGGCATTCTCCTTGATTGTCTGTGTTTGTGGTGTGTGTAACCATCTGAATGGCGCCTTCTCATGCTCCTCCCCCTATCCAGTACGTCCCATTAGTTAGTAGGGATTACTCTTCCCTACTTACTTTTGAGCCTCTCACGAAGGCGGGCCTTGCTACTTTTGTGGCTACTTCTTTTCCCCTGCTTCCAGAGGATCCGTCGTTATGTGATGAGTTTCTGGCCTCTTATAGCAAGAAGACAGGACTAGTCCAGGGAATTTCTATGACTTTGACGCCTCGAGGCTTAGGGAAGGCTCTGTCTCTTCCCTTCAAAGGTGAACCTTTTGTGACCACTCGTCAGCTTTTCTCTAATGAAGAGATTCTAAAGCTGTTGAAAAGCAGACAAGGGAAATGCTGGATGTTAAGAAGGTGATCAACTCTTCAGGAGTTTCCTTTTCTATGATCACTGATCACGTATGGAAGACGATCTGTCAGTTTCTCCAGGACAGGTTTATGCCTGCCAAAACGCCATCCCAGTACTTGTCCAAAGAGCTTTTTACAGCTTCCAAGATGGTGTTGAAAGGAGTTGCTATTGATTCACCTCCTCACTAAAATGGATCAGCATTTTGTCAAAGTCACCAGGGGTAATGTTACCAATGTCACATATGGATCATATTTGTCTGCCTTCTTGACCTATTCAGGTTTACCGAAGACTGTGCCTCCACCTCTTCCATCAAATCCAGTACCTCCTCCTCCACCTTCAGATGAGTCAGAACCCATTGACATAGAGGATGATGATTCTCCGCCTCCCCTGGTCATACAGCGCAAACGCTTGAAGAGGGTCGCGGATAAAGCTCCTTCAGTACTTCCTTCAGTACCCATTCCTGCTACCTCTGGCAGTGATCTCCCTGGGTATCTCACTTGTAATAACCTGTTCAGAGCACATCGAGAAGGATCATTGGAGATATCAATTCCCTCCCTGAACAGTCTAGTCTTAGGAGATGCAATTCCTTTCCTCTGTAAAGATATTCAGAGTTCCATTGAGTTGTCAGTGACAACCTGTGTTCAACAGCTGTACGCGTCTTTTTATGAAGAACTCATGCAGTCTAAGGACCAGTTGCATAAGGCAACATCTGAGTTAGCTTCTGCTAAGGATACCCTAGCAGATTTGCTTAAGCAAATGGAACAGCAAACCCAACTGGTTGCCACCCAAAGCGATGAGATCTCTTCTTTGAAGATCCAGTTACTAGAGGCTCACTCACAGGTTACTAGCCTTTCCGAGGAGAAGGAGAGGATGTCCAGAGAAGCACAGGAGTTCCAAGCTATCTTAGATGACAAACTTTCAGCTTTACAGACTGCTAATGACACAGTGGTATCCCAAGCCTCTCAAATCAAGCAGTTGCAAGATCAACTGGCGAAGTCACACTCTGTTCCTCCGAGCCCTAATGTTCCCTTGATTCCTTCTCTTTCACAGTAGGACTTGGCTGCTCTTCAGAGACAGGCTACTTTGTGCCCTCTATTCCAAGATAAAGTGGAAAGATTGCAGTCCAGAATGGACTTGTTATGGTCTACATTTGAGCAGTTTCAGGAACATGTTCCACCAGACCATTCTTTCTTTGTCCACTACCACTTGCAGAAGTTGGTCTTCTATATGAAGCTTTCCACGATGGATTTACCTCTTCCAGAGGATGGATGGAGTGGGGCTTGGTCTGCTGAGTTGTTGACAGAGGTAGTCAGGATGGTGTTTGAAGATTCTATCACGCCAAATACCATGTTGATGTCATACATGTATCTACGAGGAGACTTGTTAATTCCAGATGAGGTGGATATGGCATGGTACGTGGGGGATGTGGTCTTACAGGCTATTTTGTATGTCAATCATTTGGAGTTACGCATAGCTGACATGTTCCAGAGTTATTCCTCCAAAGTGGCCAATTGTCATGATAATTCGTGGCATCCCATGATTGATCTGTGGTCCTAAATCAAAGATAAAACACAGCTCCTACCTCTGCCCAGAGTACTAATCAACTGAGGATGGATCTCTTAGCCTATCTTTCAAAACATAATCCGTTTGATTCTACCTTCTTTGATGCCTATCATCGACGATCTCTCTTAGGACCTTCCGTTCCTACCCTCCTCTATTACCAACAAATGGCTCACCGCTATGTCAATCTAATTCCACAACTATTTTACCCCTTCTTTTCCAACCTTCATCTTTCCCTCAAATTCCCATTTTTACATACTGCTCCTTTATTGAGGATAGAGTATTTTCCCCTTCTCCACCCTGTCCTTCTCCATCCATTCATGTACCCTCCACATTTCCTATTTATCAGCTAACACCGTTCCTCAGTGATTCCCTACAAATTTATGCCACTCCTTCTTTAACCTTTTCTTCCTTTTATGATTTTTCCTATCCGTGCCTTCATCCACTCTTCCTTATTCCATTACCCTCTCCTAACACTTCTATATCTCAACCACCTCAGTTGGTTAGTGACTGTGACGGGTTTGATAATCAGATTTCCAGAAGAAGGGGATGGAGTTCAGATGATTCCCTTACAGGACCTCATATCAATTGGCCAGTAATTCCAGGAGAATGGACAGCTTCCAGTCAAGCTTATCAGAACTATGTTCATTTTGCTCAGCAGTATTCACAGTCTGCAGATCCCTCAGTGAGATTAACTGCTCACTTTTCTTGGTACCTGGCGTATATGCATAGGCACTCTCATAATGATTCCAAGCCTATTCCAAAGTTGTGCATGAATGTCAATATGAGCATTGATTCCCAGCAGCTGGAGATATTGTATTTTCATGCCCTTTGTTTGCCTAGCAGATACCTGGTCCTGTTGGAAAGGATGTGCTGTCTTCAGTTTTTTCAAAATCCTCCCAAAAACTTTGTAGATGAATCCTTGTCTATGGATCGTTTCCGACAACATCAATCTTTCAAGAGGGATCATCTTCATTGATACCTTTCCCATGTATGGTGGAAGCTTTCTAATGAAAAACTCTCTTTTTGGAGGAGTCATTCAGATGGTTGTGTTGTGTATTAGTGTTTGTGTTGTGAGTTCATTTATGTAATACGAGCGTGGTGGTTTCCTATTGGATTGGACTTCGTGTGCGAGCTACATTTTGGAGATTTGTGGTGATGGGGTCGTGGTTGCAGAGTTGAAGTTGATGCTAATGAAGAAGAAGCAAACTCTTATATCCTTTATAAATTTGTTGTGATTTTTAGTTTGATAAGAGGTGTTAATTTCAAAAGGGTTTTCCTTTCTTTGTATTTTTATATCAATAACCAGGTTATAAGTTGGGGTCGTGGTGGATGGATTCTTTTTTAAGAGATATTGAAGATTAAAGTTGATTTTTTCCCTGAACTTGTATTCCCTTTTTCCTGGGTCGCGAGGACGCTTCCTTATTAAGTGTGGGGATATGTTGAGTGTTGAAATGACTTGTTTTTTGGCTGATTTTTGTTGTTTTTGAGAGCTGAATGGTTGATTTTATGAGATGATTGATTGGTTTGGAAGTGGTTTGAGAGTGTTTTGGATGATAATGATGGTCTTTTGGAAGTTCATGATATTTGTTAGTGGTTCTGTGATGTTCTGATAGGTTCTGATTGGTTCTGTATACCTTCTTTTTTGTTCTGTTTTGGTCTGTTTTGTTTTGATTGTCTTCTGTAAGGAGGGATGGAGTATTGATTGATGAAGATTGAGATATTGTGAAAGCTTATTGAATGGTTTGTGAAAGTTTGAAATGGTTTGAGAATGAGTTATGTGGTTTTGATGACCTTCTGTAACCTTCTGTAGGTCTTCTGTAGAGCTTCTGTCTCTGTTCTGTTCTATTCTATTCTGTACTGTAGCTGTTCTGGTACTGTTCTGTGACTGTTCTGTATGCTTCTGTATGTGTTCTGATGGATGAGAGTGTAGCTTGGGAAAGTTTTCTAGCCTTGGAAAGAGGTGAATACAAGTGCAAAAGAGCTGAAAGAAGTGAAAGAAGTGGCTGCTGAAGACTCAAGTGAAGACTAGAGTGAAGTGACAGTAGTGAGCTATGAAAGGACACTGTTGTGGCTCTGGTGACTTTTCACATCAGACATACCTCTTGGGAGGGGTATCCACGACCTAAGAAGGATTATTGAGAGTGATTTTGAGAGATTGTAGTGAGGATATGATGTATTATTGATAGAGAGAGAGAGAGAGAGAGTCAGAGATAGCCAATTCTACTCAACCCGAGTGATTGTATATGAGAGATTGAGAGAGAAGACTATGAAGATATTGAAGATGAATACTATGTGATGTATTTCCATTCAAAGATGGTGTATTCCTTTTCTTTCTTTGTTCTATTGATGGATTTTGTGAAGATATTGAAGAATATGATTGATTCTATCAAAATCGTGGGAGATCTACATGATGTTGTATGAAGATTTGTTGTGCCTGGTGTTCTTTTCTTCATTGTGATCATATGAAACATGATAAACAAGCTTGTTGGTGTTACAAGATAGATTTTCTTGCAAGAGAATTCCCTTTTCCTTGGTGTTCCTCTTGGGGCTCCAACTTGCCTCTTTGTTATCCCTGAGGGGCAATGCCTCCACCCACTTCGTAGCATAATTCGTTGCAACCAAGATGTACCTAGCTCTTGTTTTGCTAGCTTTTGGCTTAATGGGGCCAAAAAAATCCAACTCCCACTTTTGAAATGGTTCTAGTGGCAAAACTGGGTGATCCTACATCCTGTCCATAGAAGTTGGTTGCCCTATCTTCTAACACTGCAAACATTCCCTAGCATATTGATATGCATCTTTCAGCATTAATGGCCATTATAACCCAGCTTGCATTATCTTCCTTCTAGTTATTTCACTAGAAAAATGACCTCCTGCTGCTCCAAAATGAGCCTCCTATAAAACTGCCTTTTGTTCCTCATCCGGCACACATCTTCGAATAATCTGATCCGGTCTTTTTCTGTATAAGGATCCAGCAATAATCAAGAATGGTCTGCTTTTCAAGGCGAACTTCTTTTTCTGATCTGTTGACATATTTGAAGGTAAAACACCATCTGCCAGAAATTGCACCATCTGATCATATCAATTTTCAAACTCTTGCCCTTTCACATGAAACAATTCCGCATCAGGAAGTTGATCTGAAACTCCAGGTATTTCCTGCATATTCTCCAACCTGCTTAGATAATTAGCAATTGCATGCTTATTTCTTGGCGTATGAAACACTATGTAATCAAAATCTTGCAATAAAAGCATCCATCTTGTCAACCTGCCTTCCAGCTTTGGCTTCTTTACCAAAAAGATTAGTGCCTGATGATCCACATGAAAAATGACATTGTTGCCAAGCAAATAATGCCGAAACTTTTCCAAAGAAAAAATCATCCCCAAAGCTTCTCTTTCAGTAACTGTGTAATTCTTCTTAGCTAGTCTCAACATCCGACTTGCATAATACACAGGACAAAACCACCCCCGGGTCTTCTCCTACATCAAAACAGCTCCAACTGCTAGATTAGATGCATCCACAAATACATGAAATGGTAGTTGCCAATCTGCTAGTTGAATAATAGGGGAAACCACAAGCATCTTCTTTAGGATTTGAAAAGCCTTTTCCTGAATATCTCCCCAAACAAATTCAACATCCTTCTTTGTCAAATAAGTCAAAGGTGTACTGACATCTACAAGATACCGTAAATACCAACTATGCCATTTTACCTGACCCATGAACCTCATCACTGCCTTTAAATTATCAGGAGCCACTGCATTCTGAATTGCACTGATTTTATCAGAATCAATTGACATACCTTCCTCAGAAATGATATGGCCTAACAACTTCCCTCTTTGCACAGCAATTGCACGTTTGTATGGATTTAAAGACATCCTAAACATCCGACACCTCTCTAAACATTTCCTGAGGTAATCCAAATGCTTTGTCTTAGCACCAAACACTGAGAAATCATCCATAAAAATCCAAATAAACTCTGTCAAATATGGCTCAAATGTTTTAAAAGCTGCTTTAGAAAATGACGGTGGTCGATTCTTTAGACCAAAGCTCATTACTGTGTAGGCAAATGCACCCCATTCAGTTATAAATGCAGTTTTGGCGACATCCTCCTCAGCCATCCATAACTGATTATAACATGAAAAACCGTCAAGAAAGCTGTACATCTCGTGTCCGGCCACATCATCAAGGATTGAATCCACAAAGGATAAGGGAAATGGACCAGCCACAGTTGCAGCATTCAATTTTCTATAATCAACACATACACGGATCTTCCGTGACTTCTTAGGGATAGCAACTATTGGTGATAGCCATTTTGCCTGATCAATAGGTATAATGAAGCCCACTTGCAGTAGTTTATCCAATTCCTACTTCACTTGCTTTGCATAATTGGGATTCATCTGATATCATTGCTGAATTACTGGCACTGCATCTTCCTTCAAGTTGATCTTATGTTTGTAAACCTCTGGATCCATACCTTTCACATCCGAATACTCCCAAGCAAAGACATCAAAGAATTCTTGTAATAGCTATCTAAGATCTTCCTTAAAAGACTCATCCAGATTAATACTAACTTTCACCATCTTAGGACTTGTGGCAGATCCCAAATTTAACTCCTGCAAATCATCCTCCTTGACCCTTGAAACTTTCTCCATTAACCTATCATATAGAAATTCTGCCCTTGTAACAGCTTCTTTTGGTGGAACTGCATCATCAAAATTATCCGTGTCTTTCACCATTTTGGAGTCAGAACTGCTTTCCACTTCCTCAGCAAACTCATCACGTACCTCCTTCTGTTCCTCCCAGTCAAGTGGTGGTTTAAGCTTAGCTTTTGAACGCGTAACTGCCAATGCTTCAGGCTTAGTTGTCTTACACTGAAAGCAATCACATTCTGGAGAACACTCGGCTGTCACTTGATTTGTCACCTGATCCTCCACTAGAGGACTTTCCTTCTCAACTTCTGTCATTTCTACTTCAATAAGATTACTTTGAGGTACCTTAGCTGCCTCTCCTTGGTGTGCAGGTGGTGCAGATAACTGTGGTATTTGTGTATTCTGTACCTGTTGATCCCATCCTTGCTGATTCCAGTTTTGTTGATTCCAAATTTGATGTTGTTGCCATCCCTACTGCTGCTGCTGCTGCCAATTTCCTCCCCATGGCCTATAATTTTGATAACCACCATATCTTGGTCTAAATCCAGAATTGAAATTACCTCTATATGGCCGATTCTGATTATAAGGTGGCCTCCATTGTTGATTTTGAGATCCTCTCCATCCCGGATTGTTAAATGTCCTCTGTTGTCCTGCAGCATCAAGAAAAACCCCAATTGCTTGTGTTATACCTTGTTGCATTCTTTGTTGAAGCCTTTCTGGTATTGGGCCTCTGTAATTTGGATTATACCAACAATGTTGTGTTTTATGACCATCCATGTCACATATATCACAATGAGGTTTCTTACTTGACTCAGCCTCCTTCTTGACCCCCATTTCTTTCAGCTTCTTCTCCACCATTTTTTCCACCAAACTGTCTTTTGGCTTGTCCTTGTCCCACTTCTTATGCTTCCTCTTTTTATCCTCCTTTTCTGAGTCCGAATCGGAATCTGTATTAGAATCAGATCCACTACTTGTTCTTGACCTAGAACTTGAATCTGTATCTGACTCAGAATCATCATCACTGCTATCATCCGAAGATCTCCTTTTTCTCCCTTTCTTCTTTCTTAAACTCTGCTTTGTGGATTTTGAATCAATCACTCCAAACCTCTTCTCTGCTCTAGTTGTTGTTTGTATTAAATCTTTCAATCCTGCTTCAACATCCACTCCTACAACTACATCCCATAGCTCCTTTCTCAAGCCATTCATGTAATATTCGGCTAACATCTCATCAGTCGGCCTTTTTGCTGCTGTAAGTCATCTCAAATACTGATTGAATTTTTGACTATAGTCCTCCACAAACATCTTCTTCTGCTTAATTGCTTTTAGCTTAGCAAGAACATCATTAGGAGTTTTCTCCTTCCAAAATCTATTCAAAAATGCTGCCTTTAAATCCAAGTAATCTGCAAAATGAGCTAGGTTGTAATTGCTCAGCCACTGCATGGCTCTTCCCTCCAAAGTTGCTTTGAATTGTCGCATTGTATGCTGAGCGCCATATACTCCATCAAATCCTCTGGCCTGCTATCTTGTCTCAAACTGAGCTATGTGGCAATCGGGGTCTTCTTTTGACTTCCCTGAAAAGCTCCCGAACTTGACGTGAAAATCCACCCTAGCTGCTGCCATCCTTCACCGCGTATTTGGGGATAGATTACCTATAGAAGATGCTGATGTCATTGGTGATGGAGGTGGTGCTGGTAAGCCCCCTCCTAATCCCAACAGATCAAATTGTAACCTCCTTGTTGCAAAAAATACTTGCTGCAAAACTACTCCTATCTCAACTGGTGTCCATTGCTGTTGCTGTTCCTCTTCTTGAAAAATTCCCCCATAATGCTCAACATCCTCCAAATCTTCTACACTCCTCTTAGACTCATACCCTGTGGTGTCACTTTGCATTCCAAGGGTTTCTTCCACATTAAGGTCATCCTCCTGCTGATGCAGCCTCCGCTGTCTTTCTACCCACCTGGTAAAATATGAATGAAGAACTTGATTCGACTCTTCCAGCCCGACTACCTCCTAGCATTTGACTCTCCAAGAAACATAGGTTCGACCACATATATGACTTCCTATTCTGCTCTGCATCCTCTTAGCACTCAACCTTCTACAGAAGAAAAGTGGACTCAACCATGAATACCTTCCACAAGCATCGTGAACGCCAGTGTTTATTGTTGCTTTGGCAGAGCCTAAAAAAACTGCATTCCTATACTCAATCCACCCTAATACATTCAGTGCACAACTCTCATCACTCTGACAACACTCTTACTTCACCTCAAACATACACACGATTCTGCATGACTATTACCCTCTCTCTGACAGAATCCGCACTGAGAAAACGGAATGGGAAATAGACAAGTAAAGAGACTAGAAACTGCCAAGAAGACTGTCATAATTGTATTCTACCATAGCTACATCAGAAAATCCGCCAAGAAACTAATAGGCGTACACAAAACTCAAACGGCATCATATATATAGGCATACCTATGACCATCCAACTTCCAAGATCCGAAAACCAAGTGACTTTCAAACTTACAAAAGACACTTTAAATATTCAGAATTAAATCCGCCCAAGGTCTAGCCTAAACACCAATGCCACTAATAGCCAACAGAAGGCACAAGAGCCTGCCTCCAACTTTGTAGAGTTGGAAGTTGCCGCTATCACGCGCGTTAAGAAGAAGGAATCAGTTGTCCAGAAAGAGAACAACTCCCTTGCCAAGGCTGTGAAGTTTATTATGCCAACAGAGGGACAGAGCAGTACAAGATAGAACAGTGGAGTACAGAGCATTGCAGTGCCACAGAGAGTCACAGAGACAGTCCTAGAGGCATGACCAGAGGTCTAGGAGATAGACGATACAGAAGCACCTCCAAAAACAAAAGTGCCGATGCTACCATTGCTAGAAGAAAAAGGAAAGATGAAAATGGGTGTAGCCCCATTCCCCATCAGGCTAGAGAAGCCCGTGGATCCTATCAAAGAGTATAATTTGGTCAAAGACCTAAATACATTTAAACCAAACCTAACCTTCCGACAGTTGCTGATGCTATCTCTTAGTTGTCGAAAAAGATTTAAAAGAAACTTGACAAGAAGACGCAAACGAGTCAAGGTGTGCATGTACGTAAGTAAGCGGCCAGCGGGTGTTCACGTGCGAGGATGCGCATCCGGACTTGTCCCTGCAGTGGTGTGTGCTCGACAGTTTCCATGCAGCTGTTTGCACGTAGCCCGGGTAATTTTAAATTTCAAAACCCGCTTAAAAACTCGCAAAACACCTAAAAATCAGAAAAATCATAAAAAATCTAATTAAAAAACAAAAAATAACTGAAAAATCATTTACTTAATTGGAAAAAAAAATTCAATTTATTTTTCTAGTTGAAATGCAAAAAATAAATTACAAATATTAAAAATCTGTCAAAATCCATTGAAAATTGAATAAAATTCATTAAAAATGAATAAAAATCAGAAATAAATTTTTAAAAAATCCACCAACTCATTTGAATATTTCTAGAGTGTTCCACATGCTGAATGTGCTTTGCCAAATGATCCAAATATTATTTTAAGGCAAAAAATGCTAAATTCAATACCTAAATTTATGGAAAATCATTTTGAATTCCGAAAAATAACTTTAAAAATACTAGATAAACCCAAAACCATTGTTGAAATTTTATGGTCTAGTTTTTATTTATGGTGGACTGCTGAAATCTCACCATGAAAATTTATAATATATTCATGTGTCCCATTTATTCCATTTTTATCATATAAAAAAAAGAAAAAAAACATCGGATATCACCTTTAAAATAATTATTTAAAAAAATCCTAACAACAAAATCAACAAAAACAAAAATAAAATAAATCGCGCATACCAAATCAATATACATTCATTAACCTTGCCTTGACATGTCATATCATTTTTAGTTCGTGGTTTTTTTTCATTTTTGGACTGCTGACTTGCATCTTGGGATTGAGATGTGTGCATTCCATTTCATTGCATACACACATATCCACTTCTAGGTTTTTTTCTTTTTCCCTTCTTATTTTTTATTTTTCGCTATCCCAAAATTCATGATTAATTCTTAAAATGAATCCTAAGCACCACCATGGCACGCACACTCGCGCCAAACACACTTTTTTTCTACTAAATTAAAATAAACCCATCGTTCACTTTGTACGCGCTATGTGCGCTTGAGAGGCACCTTAATTTTAAATAAAAATGAACCAGCTGTCACAAAAATGTACGCGTTGAAAAAGAAGAGCGCTTCAGACACATCAAATTTTTAATTAATGAATATGCATTTAGAGACCTGAGTCTAAGTATCAAAGTCTGGGATTTGTTAAAAGCACCGTTTCACATTAATAAATTGTAACTAACAATTTAAAAATGAACCGTCATTTTTTAATTAAGGTTTACAACCTAATAAAATTTCAACCATTGTTAATAATTTATTAAAATGAACCCTTCACTAAAATCCTTCCCCTCTCACTGCACTTTTTTCCCTTTTCAATAAATATGCTTCGTGGGATGGACACATGCAGTCTTTCAAGCTGTCATTGCTTATAGAAGTTCTGGTTATGTCCTAAGAAGGTTATTGAGGCATTATGATTTGATTGCGTGATACAATTAGGGTGCAGTCTATAGTTTTTTTTTTACTTGATACGGAGTCTTGGGTACCTGTTTGTTCCATAGCATGAAGCTTTCGGTCGCATATGTGTAGGGGTCATGCCGAATTTTTTCTAACATGTGGATTGTTTGGGGTGGTCAGTTGGTTAGTCACGTCTGGTGTGCTTATTCTGGTTGAGTTATTTTTTATAGATATTCTATTATTTTGCAGGCATTTACTATGACTGTCTGTGTATGCGGTGTATGTGTATATTCCATTTGAATGGTGCCTCAAGCTCCTCCTCCTGTTCAATATGTTCCATTGATCAGTAGGGATTATTCTTCCTACTGACTTTTGAGCCTATTGCGAAAGTTGGTCTTGCATATTTTGTGGCGAATTCACTCCCTCTGATTCTAGACGATCTAGCCTTTTGTGATGAGTTTCTCATGTCATAAGTAAGAAATCAAGCTTGGTTCGTGGTACTTCTATGGTCCTGACACCTAGAGGGTTAGGGAAGGCTTTGTCTCCTCCCTACAAAGGAGAACCCTTTGTCACTACCAGACAGTTATTCTCAAATGAATAGATCCTCAAGCTATTACAGAAGCAGACTAAGGAGGTCCTTGATGTCAAGAAGGTGATTAACACTTCAGGAGTGTCTTTCTCAATAATCTCTAATCCTCTCTGGAAGCTAGTCTGCCAATTTCTCTCGGACAGGTTCATGCCTGCCAAGACACCATCTCACTATTTGTCCAAAGATCTCTTCACAGCTTCCAGGATGGTTTTACAAGGGGTTGCCATTGACTGAGTACTTACCTTCTTACGAAGATGGACCAGCATTTTGTCAAAGTGACTAGAGGGAATGTTACCAACGTAACCTATGGTTCATATTTATATGCTTTCTTGACATATTCAGGCCTTAAGAAAGGTGTTTTACCTCCTCCTCCATCTGATCCAGTTCCTCTCCCTCCACCTTCAGAAGATTCAAAACCCATTGACATAGAGGATATTGACTCCCCTCCTCCGTTGGTCATTTAGCGGAAGTGCTTGAAGCGTGTAGCAGAGAAAATTCCACCAGTCATTCCTTTAGTGTCAATTCCTGCTATCTCTGGAAGTGACCTCCCTGCCTACCTCACATGCAACAACTTATTTAGGGCACATCGAGAGGGTTCTTTGGATATATCAGTTCCTTCGATGAACAGCTTAGTGTCAGGGGATGCCATTCCTTTCCTTTGTAATGACATCCAGAGTTCTATTGAACTCTCAGTGACATCTTGTGTTCGACAGTTATATGCTTCTTTCTATGAAGAATTGATGCAATCCAAAGACCAGATAAACAAGGCAACCACATAATTAGCCTCTGCTAAAGACACTTTTTTCTATCTATTTAAGCAGATGGAGCAGCGGATACAAATGATTGAGACCCAGAGAGAAGAAATATCTTCTCTAAAAACTTAGTTTTAGCATAAGCTCAGTCAGAGGTCACTAGAGTTTCGAAAGAGAAAGAGAAAATGTCCATAGAAGCTCAAGAGTTTAAGACTCTTCTGGATACGAAACTATCAACTTTGTAGACTGCTCACAATACAGTGGAACCCCAAGCTTCCCAGATTAGACAGTTGAAGGACCAACTGGCACGGTCACGGTCCATTCCTCCAAGTCCTAGTGTCCCCATGATTCCTTCTATATCTCAGCATGACTTGGCAGTTCTCTAGAGACAAGCCACATTATATCCATTGTTTCAATCTAAAGTGGAAACATTACAGCCTAGGATGGATTTACTATGGTCTACATTGAGCAATTTCAGGAGTATGTTCCTCCTGGCCATTCCTTTTTTGTCCACTATCAGCTATAGAAGTTGTCCTTCTATATTAAGCTCTCAAGGATGGATCTCCCTCTTCCAGAGGATGGTTGGAGTGGAGCTTGGTCTTCTGATTTACTGATAGAATTTGTTTGTATAGTCTTTGAAGATTCTGTGACGACGGATACCATGTTGCTATCTTATATGTATCTACGAGGTGATCTGTTAATTTCAGATGATCTAGATCTTATATGTAGTCTTATAAGCTACCTTATATGTCAACCATTTGGAGTTGAGGATAGATGACATGTTCTAGTGCTATTCTTCTAAGGTGGCTATTTGTCCTAACACTTTATGGCATTCAGTGATTGATTCTGTAGTCCTGAACCAATGACAAAATATAGCCTCTACTCATGTGCAGAATACTAACCAACTGAGGGTGGATCTTTTAGCTTATCTTTCCAAGAACCATCCATTTGATTCATCCTTCTTTGATGCCTACCATCGATTATCTTTTTTAGGTCCCTTTGTTCTTGGCTTATTGTATTATCAACAAATGGCCCATCACTATGATGCTTATTTTTCCCTTTATCAATCCAACTCAGCAGCCATCTTACCTCTCCTTTTCCAACCTCAAGGTTTTCCTCAAATTCCAATCTTTACCTATTGTTCTTTCATTGAAGATAGAGTATTTTCCCCTTCTCCGCCTTATCCTTCCCCATCTATCCATATACCTTCTACTTTTTCTAACACCTTTTCTAACTGATTCGCTTAAATTTTCAGTTAATCTTTCTTTAGCTTATTCCTCATTTTATGATTTTGCCTACCCTTCTCTTCATTCTATTTTACTCATTCCTCTTCCATCTCGTGCCACTTCTATTTCTCAACCCCCTCAATTGGTTAGTGGGTATGAAGGATTTGATCAGTAGATTCCAAGAAGAAGAGGATGGAGCTCAACTAATTCTCTCATGAGACCACATATTAATTGGCCATTAATTCCAGGGGACTGGGCAACTGCTATCAAATGTACCAAAATTATCTCCATTTTTCCCAACAATATTCACAATCTTTGGATCCTTCAATGAGATCGACAGCCCATTTTGCTTGGTACCTAGCATATATGCATAGGCATTCCCATAACGATCAAAAGGCCATTCCCAAGGTTTGTATGAATGTCAATGTGAACATTGATTCTCAACAGTTGCATGTCCTATATTTCCATGCCCTTTGTTTACCTAGCAGATACCTTATTTTGCTTTGTAGATGAGTCTTTATCCATGGATCATTTTTGCAATCATCAAGCTTTCAAGAGGGATCATCTTCACTAATATCCTTGAATGTATCTTCTATGCTTCTTAATGACATATTTTTTGGAGGTGTCATTCAGATGGTTGTTTTGTGTTTGTGATGTATTAATTTGTATGTGATGAGTTCGTGTTAGTTGAATAATGGATTTGTTCGAGAGCTCTCTTTTTTACTATTGGCACTGATGGTGATGGTGGATAGCAAGCCTATGATAAAAATAGTATTCTTTCCTAGATATAGGTCACAAGGATGCTTCCTTTCTAAGTGTGGGGATATGTTGAGAGTGGAAAAAGACTTCATTTTTTCACTGATTTTTGTTGTTTTTTAGGCCTAAATGGTTGATTTTTGATGGATTTTAAGTTATTTATGGTTGTTTTTGGAAATGTTTGAGAGTGTTTTGGATAATATGGATTATGTTTTGGAAGCTCATGATGATTCTTAGTGGAAATATGAAGCTCTGTGATGTTCTAATAGGTTCTGTTGAGGTTTTGATTGGTTTTGATACCTTCTGTTTAGCTTCTGTTTTGTTCTGATTTTCTTCTATATGAAGCATGGGTTGATGATTGATGAAGGTTGAAATCTTTTGAAAGCTTATTGAGTAGTTTTTGATAGTTTGGAATGGTTTTGGTATGAGTTATAAGGATTTACTGTTCTCTGATGACCTTTTGTAACCCTCTGCAGACCTTCTGTAGAGCCTCTATCTCTGCTCTATTCCTGTTATGTTCTGTTTTGTAGATCTTCTGTAAGTGTTCTGTATAAAATATGTGACTTTGGAAAAAAAAAATAACTTTTGAAAAGGATGAATCTAAGTTCAAAAGAGCTAAACAAATGGAAGAAGCAATTGTTGAAGATTGAAGTGAGAGTGACAGTAGTGAGCTATGAAGAGACACTGTAGTGGCTCTGGTGTCCTTTCATACCTCCCATACCTCTTGGGAGGCGCCATTCTAGAGTATTTTAGTGAGGAGATGATGTACTATTGAGAGAGAGAGAGAGAGAGAGAGAGAGAGAGAGAGAGCGAAAGAGAGAGCCAATTCTATCAAAACAATGTATCTACTATGAGAGATAGAGAGAAAACTATGAAGACAATGAAGATGAATACTATGTGCTTGATTTCCATTAAAAAATAGTGTATTCTTTGTGTTCTTTGTTCTATTGATGGATTCTATGAAGATGTTGAAGATTATGGTTGATTCTATTAAATCTGTGGGAGATATCTACTATGATGCTGCATGAAGTTTTGTTCTTTTCCTTGTTGTGGTTCTCTAAAGGATGAAATAAAAGCTTGTTGATGTTACAAGATAGATTTTCTTACATTAGAAACCCCTTTTCCTTGGTGTCTCTCTTGGGGCTCCAACATTCATCTTTTAAGAAAAACCCATAAGCTTTTCTTTTAATCCTTTTGAATTCAGCTTCAGACCATTAAGCCTTCTTTGTCATGAGGTGGAGATATTGACCTAATTTCAGCCAATCATCCTCATACGACTCTTCCAAAAATTGTGTTCTCATTGAATCATAACACTGATGATGCTTTCTCTCTACCGCCCATTTCTTCTCCATGGCTGTAAGCTCTTTTCTTACTATTGAAATCCCTATTACAACAGTTGTACCTACAGTAATAATAGCTACATACTCATTCCCTATTGTCATAAAGTCATTTTTAGCACCTATCACATCATCCTCTTCATCTTCCATCAACTCCTCTTCCTCTTCAAACCTCACTTGTGAAAGCATGTCAGCCATGGGGTTTTCTCTACCTGCAATATGCTGAAAATCAGGGTTCAGTGACTTTATATATTCAATCCATCGTAACATGGCAATATCAAGAGTTGAGCAATTTGCTATCATGCCCAATAGAGGTAGACAATCAATCTCTACCACTACATGAGCTCCCATAAAATAATCCCTATCACACTTAAGGGCTGTCACTACACCCCAAAGCTCTCTTTTGACTTGAGAATACCATCATTGGTGTTCATTGAGGACATTTGCTCCAAACCAAATGGCATATCTATTCCCATCAGCATCATCCTGACCCATTGCCCAACCAATGCAAATTGGGCTTGTATACATAGTGAGAATAATAGGTTGCCCATTCTCATAATTTTCTCTCTTTAGTGTTGGGAATGAAATCAATAAGCTCTTTAACTTCTGAACTGCCTTCGTATGTTGTTTTCCCCACCAAAACTTTTGCCTTTTTCTCAAGAGCTGATATAGACTTTTAACCACATGAGCAAAATGCGAAATCCATATCAAGTAAAAGACACATGCACCCAAAAATCTTCTTACCTCGGATACATTCAAACATGTCTCCTGCATCCTGCTTATGGCATCAATCTTACTGGTGAGGGTTTTCTTCCATATGTCCACACATGTGCCCAACAACCAATACTTCCTCTACTCCAAAAACTGATTTTTCTCTTGACAGAGTCAAATGCACTTCTTCAAGACCGTTCAAAATCCTGTCACAATCAGCAATATGATCAGCCAAAAATCCTCTACATCCCTGATCATTCAGCTCTTCATTCTTCTCATGGATATCGCACCCTTTTATCAGCACATCATCAAGAAAGGGTAAGGTCAACTGAGGAATATACTCCCTCAAAACTTTATGCATAGCATTCATCATATGTGCCACTGAATTGGTCGCCCCCTGTGGAAGCGTACACATCCTAACCAATCCAAGTGATGTCTTCATGGTACTAATATCCCGACTTTCTAATGCAAGCTAGAATTGATCATATCCTAAATATAAATCTCCCAAAGAGTAAATTGCCTTGCCTACAAATGCTTTTGCAAATTCATCCACTATCGGGCCTGATTCAACATTACTTATGGTAACTTTATTAACTGGTTGCAAATCCTGTATAATCCTCAAAGAACCATTCTTCTTTCGAACAATAAACCACCGATTCGAATATGGAACTAAAGAGGGCTCCAAAATCTACATCTTGATCTTCTCATTCAAAAGCTTCAGCAACTTAGGCAAATATGCACGAGGTACTGGAATAGGCTTTAAATTCCATGGCACATGAGGTACCGCAAAGATCACCATAAGTGCAACTATGGTCAGATCAACCTATCCAATTTCGTCTGGCTAAAATGCAAAGGTTTTCCCATGCCTTGCCAACGTCTGCAAGAAACAAGCTCTTTCTACAGGTAAAAGAAAGCTTATATCACCAATTTTCAGCTTTTGTAAAGTTTCAGCTATAAATTTATGTCCCACTCCATATGGATCCCGTAAACTAGGCTGTTGAGTCACTTTTTTAGCCAACCCATCACTTTCAAGTGGTAAAGGCAAAGCCATAGGCTTAACCTTCTTTGCAACTATTTTGTACTTTGTATCCACCCTTGATTCAACCCATATTGCAGCCCATAACATTCATGCTTAGCAAACTCTTGAATGACTTCATACATTTCTAAAGTGTCAACATTTCATCCACTGTATCAACATCAATTAGCCCTAAAAACAGCCCTAAAATACCTTCATTTGCAGCCATCAAACCATATGTCTTCAACTCTTTCTTAGCCCATCCTATATATTTCTTTTAACCCTACACATGGCTGAAACATTCTTGAAACTACCAAGACTACATGCTGTCCATTCCTGCAATCCAGACACAAACACAGTTTCCCCCTTTCTTGGAGGCATAATTATCTTCCTAGAGGCACTACCATTGCCTCCCCTTACAGCAGTGCTATCTAAAAACCCTTAAACTCTCATGCATTAGGTGGCATGGGATTATCCCACAGCTTATCCCGATTGCGAGGATGATTCACACAAACAGTGAGAAACTATACTCCCTTTGTATTATCTTTACTCCGAACTCGAGCATATGAAGAACCATCATCCAAGGCTTTTGTTTCCAACCTTGATTTTGAAATATAGCGCTGCCCCAAAATCACTGGATAACTACATGGATCTTGCACCAAAAAATGATATTCATCCCTAACATCTCCAATAGTCATGGGTACATTCGAAAAAGCTGCATAAAGATCCCCTGAAGAATTGTTTGCCGCCCGCATGCGCCATCCTGGATCTACATCAATTGGCCAACCTCCATTCTCATACAAACTGCGTGCCATAACATTGATTTCAAAACCATGATCCAAGAGAGCTATGCAAGGCATCTCTCTTTCTCCCACTTTAACAATTGTCTCTGTTGTAGCATGAGCCCAATGCATTCGTGAATAATGACTGCTTGGAATAAAATGAGCATCTTCTTCTTCATGTGCTTGTTGATGGACATCCCTATTATATATAGCCTTTTCTATATGCTTAGTGCTGCCCATAATACCATTTTCTGCCACAAGCTTGTTGTCTATACTTCCATCTAATCCATTTTCAGCATCATGCTTTGCGATTCCAAGAACCTCGCCAAGTGTGTATTTCACTCTACTGCCAAGTATGTGATCTTCTAAGACTTTTTTTAAGATTTGTGGCAGTCTCAAGATCTGATTGTAACTTGTAACCGGGATTGCTTGCCCCTTTTATTCCCTTCTTGTTTCTTCTCTTGAGAAGCATCATCCATAACATGCTCAGGTATGACTTTTTCAGTCTCTTTTTGTTGCTCCATTTTACTTTGTGTTATGCATTTAGATGGGCCTGAAGAGGAAGGACCAGCAGTGTTATCATCTCTTCTTCTCTTTTCTTCCACAAGAGCTTCTTGATTATAAACCTCAGCCAAATAAGCATAGGTTGAAAATGAGTCCACTAGTGCACACCATCATGTTCTCCCTCGTATACTCTAACTTGCATCAGTCAATTCAGACTTTGCTATTTTGCCCTTTTTCATGCAATCTAATGCTTGCATCCAAACACAAGATTTTGCTTCACCATGCTTCCTTTATGAGCTTCAACAATCCTTATAATTCTCAATCCATATGTGGTTGCATCTATGGCAGCAAATGTTGTCCTTGTAGCCATATCTTCCAACTTCTTCTACATGCCACCATTTTCAAAATTCGGCTCTATTGGAAGACCAATTTCTGTTGCATGTATTTTTCCATCTTTCCAAAAGATTAACCTTTTTGCTTCCGCTTCACGGTAAGCTGTACAATCTCACTTTTCATGTTGTAAATTGTCACACCAAATGCATCTCCTCTTGTATCCTTCTTTGTACGGTCTTTGGGTTGTTGTCCGAGCCTTCTCTTCTACCTTAACATCCAACTTTTCGACCTTTTGCATAGATCTCTTTCAAATTCAGCCTCAAATCACGCATGCATTTGATAAATTCATCCATAGCATCACCTTTAAGAGCTGGACCAATAGGTATAGCCGGTTATTCCGCCATAGCTACAGGCGCCTTGGCTGCAATTTCACAGAAGAAATTTTTTTCAAATTCTTCACTGATTTAAAGTTACGAAGGCACAGATTGCTAGCTGCAGGTAATTTTCTTCTCTCTTTCACCCTTATCACATCAACTTCTCATTTTATCCTTCTTGTAAATGTATTATAATAATGTGCTTTGGACACCCATATTTTGCAATGTAGCTCCCTCTCTCTAGCTTATCTACCACCACCCTTGGCTTCTTGCATGATGACCAAGGTGGGGACTTGTTCCATCCACTATTCTCCATAATATCAAAGATGCCATATTTCATTTAAGATTATGTTAATCAAGAAGATTAGCTTAATCTAATCTCTCATGGAGGTTATATAAGGTGCCAATGGAGATGTAAAGAAACCAAGCCCAAAGGAGAGCCACTAAGAGTACATTATGCAACACCCTCATGCTAGTTCATCTTTTTTAGGTAAGCTATGAGCGAGTCTCTTTTTTTATATAACATTCCATGAATACATAATTGCAAGCTCCCTAGACCTCTTCTCCTCTTGTCTCCCTCTCTTCTCATCTCTCTCCCTCTCTCTCATATTCTAATATGATGTATAGATCATATGGTGTCTAGATCATATGTACTCTCTTCGAATTATTCCAATACATTCATACTTAAACTTATTAAGTAAGACTCTCCATATGCTCTATTGGCAGGGAATCATTATTCTCTCATGTTGTATATATGTTCATAGGAGAAATTAGGAGCAATAACCTCTCTTAACCTTCCATTATCTTCATTTCCCTTAAGATGGGCTACAAATTCTCCCTTGTGAAGTTTTGTTTTGGTTCTTTCCACTCACTCAGGAAAGGGATGTCCTAGCCCATCCTCCCTTTGGCTAGGTGGTGCCCTTCTTTAGCTCTCTTAGTGAGGATTGGAGGCTGGGTGGGTAAGAGGCAACCCACTCATCTTTTCATCTCTCAATTGCTTGATGAATTTATTTCCTGCCCATTCAAATGTTGATGCTGAATTGATTGCATAAATGCTACTCACTACCTACTTAACTTTGATTTTTGTTGGATGATTGAATATTGATGCTATAGGACAAAAATAATTATGAAAATGGTAAGTGGAAACATTGTAAAAGCAATGAGTCACTGCAAAAGGGTAATGCCCTATCCATAGCCCTTTCAATTCAGTCATATTCAATACCCACTTGCATTTCATTGAAGAATTTAAAGGCTTTTGAGCGGTGATTTTTGACTCCAAGAAGTGCTTAAAAATAGTCAAAAAATCCAAATTTCAAGGGAAAAATAGATCTCGTTGAAGGCGGCCACTGCAATCAGTACGATTTTAAGTGGCAAGCACCTAAAGTGCTTTAAAGACCCATCGAGCGATGGTTGGGGAATTTTTATAATCTCTCCGCATGTTAGATGAGACTTCGAGAGATGCCCAACAGTGCGGGACTTTGAGATGAGTGTGAAGAAATTTTCACCTTTTGCAAAATGGACGTCGAACGCAAGAATGGGAGTGCCCAAGGTCCAAAGCCCAAAAGGAACTTAAGTGAAAAAGGACTTAAGGGATAAGGGGGGGTGTGACCCTTGGGGTCTCCACCCCCCAAATTGATTTTGTGGGGGGGGGGGGGGGGGGTGGGAGGGGTTTCTACACGTGGCAGAAAAACGACGCCATACTTCCCTCAATGGAAAAAAAATGAGATGGGGAGTTGAAGAACAACCCCTCCCACACCCCCCCCCCCCATTACATAAATGATATTGTGCTTCTTTACGCTCTCTATTTCCATCTCTCACATATCCAATGGCTGCCTAGATATAGAGAACTAGGTCTAGTATCTCTCTCTCCTCCCTCTCTCCCCTCTATGGGATGTTCATGCGCATCATCTTGAAGGAGGAATTGGGAAGGAGATTGAAGCAAATGATGATGAAGATTAATGGAGATACTGAAGATTGATGTGCAGCATGGAATTGAGAGCAATGAAGGCTCCGTTCACTGATCACACAATCATTTAATGCATCTCGAGTTTCATAAAAACACAGTATGACTATTTTTTATGAAGGAAATGATTTTTTTTTTGACATTTTATGATGGAAATGATGTTCTTATGCGATGAAAATTTGTGTGAGTGATATTTGCATTATGTTTAATTGCTGTACATTAGAGAATTTTGATTTTATAATGATTTACATGTGCTATTTAAATCTTGCAAATTCAAAATGCGATTTTTAAGGGTAAAATGATGGTTTTGTCGTTTCATGTGGATGAAATGTGTTCCTATGGGAGAAAATAGAAAATAAATTTGAATTGTAGTATGATGAAATGATTGGCATGAAAAAATCAAAAAATAATAGTGATTATTGTCAAATAATTGCATAAAATAAAAGAAAATAGGGAAAAAATAGAAATATGCTTCATAAAAATAAGAAAAAATACAATGAGTGTTTGTGAATGTATGGTAGTGGCGGAGCATGAGGTTTAGCCTCAGTTTTCCCTATCTTTTTGTCAAAGTTCGTGATTTATCTCTTTTCCTACATCAAAATATGACAAAATGAACCCCTATACCTATGCAACGGAAGTAATACCTAAACATAGGGGGTGGGATGTTTGAGTGATGCAATTTAGATGATGTTTATTGCTGATTTTACTGATGCATATCATGATATAGAGTTTGTTTATTTTAATTAAGAGGATAGTAGCATGAATGTTGTCTCGGTGCTATCCTTACATCGTGTCAACAAGTTAGTGAATGAGCATTGGAAATCTTGGTTGTGCATGAGACATTTCTGATTGAAAATTATGTTTGAGCACATTAGGATCATCCACTTTTGCATGTGCATATCAACCATGGTATCGAAATATGAAGAAATGGATGCATAGCACCTGTTTTCCGTATTCACCAGATATGATTTCTCTTGGGTTATACATGATGGATGGTTATCCATCAACCTAGAGAGCATTAGAGGATGAGAAAAGTAACCAAGTAGTGGTTACCCCATCCTCTAATGTGATGCCAAGCTTTTCCATCCTTGAACGAACCCCATTTTATGGGTATCTTAGCACACTACTAATGGAAATTATAAACTTAGGTCCCTTTATAACCTAGATTCAAAAACCACCACTTATAGGAAGCTCCCATCAGATGCACCACTGATGGGACCTGAAATGGGCCGCCACTGGCTATGGCACTAGCCGACCTCATGCACACAACATACAACCCCACCACATGGCCTCGCGGCCAGGAGCATCTAAGACTCACTCTACACTAAATGCTAATGTCAATTCTGAATTTGTATTAGGTCATAGTCCAATGTTTACCGTCTCTTCTCCTCAAAGGGAGATCCCATAACATATAGGCATAATACCTCATAAGAGAACAGAAGGAAGCACCTCTTGGCTAATAGCCGCGACTCCACTACGACTCTCCTACACCTCAGGGATTGGCCCCAAGATGTGTCGCTCCAACATAAATTACACACGAGACAAGCTCCACTCCTTCATTTTGAACATATTCCAAGAGATACCATGTGTCCTTACCAAATAATTCCCCGAGAAAATGATCAACTAGCCTACAGCTGAGATCATCTTCCCACTCAAGCGTAAGTCATCATAATGAAAAACATGTGCTATGCATCTAATTCTTCATATTCCGATACCATGGTTGATATGCACATGGAAAAGTGGATGATCCTAATGTGCTCAAACATAATTTTCAATCAAAAATGTGTCGTGCACAACTAGGCTTTCCAATGCTCATTCACTAACTCGTTGCGGCGATGTAAGGATAGCACCGAGACAACGCTCATGCTACTATCCTCTTAATTAAAATACAATGAACCCTATATCATGCTATGCATAAGAAAAATCAGTAATAATCAGCACCCAAATCGCATCATTCAAACACCCCACCCCCTACTTTTAAGTAGTGCTTCCGTTGCATAAGTGTAAGAGTTCATTTTGTCATGTTTTGATGTATAAAAAGCGATAAATCACAAATATTGACAAAGAGATAGGAAAAACTAAGGCTAAACCTCATGCTCCACCACTACCATACATTCACGAACACTCATTATATTTTTTCTTATTTTTATGAAGCGTATTCCTAAATTTTCTCTATTTTTTTTTATTTTTTAACATTTATTTGTCAATAATCACTATTATTTTCTAATTTTCTTGATACCAATCATTTCAGCATACTAAAATTCAATCTTATTTTCCATTTTCCCCCATATAAACACATTTCACCCACTTGAAATGACAAAACCATCATTTTACCCTTAAAAACTGCATTTCGGGTTTTACGGGATTTAAATAGTGCATGTAAATCCTTACGAAATCAAAATTTTCTGATAGACAACAATTAAACATGATGCAACTAGCACCCAAACAATTTTTTATTACATGAGAACATCATTTCCATCATAAAATGTCCAAAATGCTTCATTTCCTTCATAAGACATAGTCATACTGTGTTTCTACGAAACCTGAGATGCATTAAATGACTGTATGACCAGCAGACAGAGTCTCCATTGCTCTCAATTCCACACTACACATCAATCTTTAACATCTCCATTAATCTCCATTATCATTTTCTTCAATCTCCTTCCCGATTCCTCCTTCAAGATAGTGCATATAAATAGCCTATAGAGGGAAGAGAGAGGGAGGAGAGAGAATGATTAAAAAATGAGATTTTTAAATCCTCCATTAAAACGTTCAAGCTTATAGCCATCTTGTTCCTCTCTCTGCCCAGATCGAGAATCTCTCTCTCGCTTTCCAAATGGGTTTGAATCAAAGAGGCATCGAGCAAAAATGAGGATGTACATTGATGCGCCAAGGCTTTCATTAAGCCTAAGGTTTAAAACATTAAAATAACCGGTTCATCTTTTTGTGTTTCCATTGTCCCGCAAGTGGATATTCCGGTTTTGAGGAGGCAAATGAACTTCGATTTGCAATCTGATTGGACAGCGGCTTCCTGGCATTAAACTTCATCAACCTAGCCTCTCCCACGCACTTTATGGCTTCTTGATCCGGTAGCTGCTTTATAATGTTGAACCTTGCAGGGATTAAATGGGGGGTCAAACAACCTCTGTTTGACAAACCAAGACTTGCATTGGATTCCTGATGTCAAAAATGCATCTAGGAAAACTCTAGCTAAGCCATCTGCCATTGTTTGATGTTTCATGAAAATTGCCTCTTTATGCCTCTCGGGCACTTTTCGGCTCCAAAATGGGCTCCAACGCTCCAAGAACAAGTCCAAATTAGGTTCTAAAATCTAGCTCAAAGTAGCCTACATGGAAGTGGTAATAAAACACTCTACACTTTTTATTTCTGATCATGAACACATCACAAGTGTGACGGCAGTACAACATCACATTAATCTAAAAGATGGAGCAAGGCAAGTGGTGCAACAGCTACGACGGTTGGGAGTAGTTCAACAAAATGCTCTACTCACTGAGGTGTAGCAAATTTTGAAGGCAGGCTTCATCTATCCAGTAGGGGACTTAGAGTGGGTTTCACCTATAATGGTGACACCCAAGAAGAATGGCAAATGGTGGATTTGTGTGGACTACAAGCCGCTAAATGCTGCAACAAAGAGAGATCACTTTCCTCTTCCCTTTTAGGATGAAATACTCAACAAGGTGGCTGGGCATGAGAGATACACTATTTGTGATGGGTATTCACCAGATATGAATAGTTGAGGAGGATCAACAGAAGACTACCTTCATCACACCATGGGGGTGTTTTTCTTACAAAGAAATGCCATTTGGATTAACAAATGCCCCAGCTACCTTCCAGCGATTCATGAATTATGTCTTCCAGCCATATTTTGGTAAGACCATCAGAGTCTTTATTGATGATTTTTGTATTTATATTTGTAAGACTCTATATCTAGGAAAGGTGGACGAAGGTTTCAACTGCCTCGCACAAATGAGGGTGTAGCTAAACCATGAGAATTGGCGAAAGTAGTGTAACTTTGTTAGGACATGTCATAAGTGAGAGGGGCATTGAAGTAGATCTAAACAAAATTAGGGCCCTATTGGTGGTGTTATCACCATCTTCTATGAAGAAACTAACCTCTTTCATTTAGAAGGTACGATATATGGGGCAATTCATTCATCTCCTCTCCCAATTAGTGTTTCCACTACAACAGTTGACCCACTCTGAGGAGCTCCTGTGGAGTGACGAAAGCGAAAGGTGCTTTCACGAGGTGAAGAAGGCTCTTAGCACCCTTCCCATAATTTTCCAGCCTTGCTGGGATCAAGAGTCTTTTTTCAACCCAAGTTTTGGGGAAGATGCTCTAGGGGCAACACTAATATAGAAGGATCCTAAAACTGGCCTAATGAGGCCGGTTTACTTTTCTAGCAGAGTAATGATAGCATCAAAGTGAGGGTACAAGATGGTGGAGGTGATGGTTTTTTCTCTAATGTTTGATGTAAGAAAGTTGCATCCTTATCTTCTCCCTAGGCCATTCACAGTGAACACGACAGAAGAGCATTTTCGCTATGCCTTACAGCACATGGATGTTTCAGCCAGAATCGCTAAGTGGGTGATGCAACTCCAAGAGTTTGACTATACCTTCAAGGTGGAGAACTCTACTCCAGCATGCCTAGCTGATTTGTTGACCCATAGATGCCATCAAAATAAGGAAAAAGAGAAGGGAAAGGTAAAAGAGGAGACAGCTCCTCTTGAGGACCCACCACGGGTGGAGAATGCCCATGCCCTCGACTTTGATGGGGCCTACAAGTGTATTAAAGATAGATCTGCAACAGGAATGGTGGTGTTCATACTCGAAGGTGACAAACTTTATGGAGAAGGTATCACTTGGAGGATGCACGTTCTAACATTAAGGCAGAATATCAAGCCTTGCTTTTAGATTTCAGGTGGTGTCTCTCACATGGTGTCAGTCGACTTAATGTTTTTGAGGATTCTATGATAATAGTTAAGAAAATGAAAGGAATGTGGGCTTGTAAAAATGATAACTTAGCCGTGAAAATGAGAGAAGCGAAAACTCTCATGAGGAAGCTACAGAAAGCCCAAATCTATTTTGTGCCAAGGCGCACAAATGGTGATGCAGATGCTCTAGCAGATGAAAAATTGAAAGAGGTAATGGTGGGCATCATTGCAGTAAAGCTCTCCTTGTTTTAGGATAAGTTTCAACTACAAGATGTGCTTTATTTTCTTGAGCATGGTGAGGCACCTACACATATGAATAAGAGTGAGAAAATGTGGTTGGCTACTAAGGCCACTAAATACCGCTTGATAAATGATGTGTTGTATTGCAAAGGAAAGGATGCAGTGCTTAGAAGGATACCAATAGCAAAGGAGATTATGGATGTGATTAAGAGCTACCATGAGGGGGTTTGTGGCAATGATTTTTCTCAAGAACTAACCAGCAAAAAGATTCTCCAAACCGGTTTTGTGTGGCCTAGTCTACATTGAGATGTGCAACATTGGTGCTGCACTTGTGATGCTTGCCAAAAGGCTGGACCAAGGAAGCTAGTACATGAGAAACAAAATCCCATGACTACATATGCCCATTTGAGAAATGGTGGATTGATGCAATAGCCCACTCCCACGAACTCAGTCTGGTAAGGAATACATAATAATGGGTGTGGACTACATGACGAGGTGGGCTAAGGCTTCAAGAGGCTTCAACAACTAGTAGGATCATAGCTTAAGAAGTGGGAAAAATTATTTTTGAAAACATTTGTTGCATGTTTGGCACACCTTTAGAAATTATCTCTGACCGAGGTCTTGGTTTTAGGGCTAATCTGGTGGGGGAGCTAATGGAAAGGCTAAAAATCAAGCACAGGCATTCTACTTTCTACTACTCATAGTGTAATGGTTTGGTCGAAAAGGTGAATGGGCTGATTTGTAAGATAATTACTAAGCAAGTATACATGCACCCCAAGCACTAGGATAAAAAATTAAGTGCAGCTCTTTGGGCCTATAGGACTTCATTCAGAACCTCACTTGGCTATACCCCATTTCACCTCGTTTATGGCCAAGAGGCTTTGCTTCCTTTAGAAGTAGAACTGGCTAGCTTACGTGTTTTAGTAGCCAGTTGAGAGAAGAATCAAGATAAGAAGTTAGAGAAAAGGATCTTGGATCTAGAGAGGCTGGAGTTAGACAAAGAAGTAGCAGTCCAACACTATTCTGTGCAGGCTAAAGAGAGGAGGAAGACATTTAATAAGAAGCTGGCTAGCAAACACATAAGGGAAGGATCACTTGTGCTACGCGCGCTATGATAACCGCTTTTATAACTGAAAGGATACTAAACTTGTGTTCAAGTGGGAAGGGCCATTCATGGTCATAAGGAGATATCCAAATGGCAGCTATAAGCTAGGTGACATGGATGGGAGGGTTCATAAGACAAGGGTGAATGGATGGTGATTCAAGCCTTATTTTCAAAGAATTAGGGACACTTTAGAGTAGTCATTCGACAAAGAGCCACCAATGAGGGGGTGCAGTCCTCCTTGCTCTATTGGACCATCATTAGTAAGCTGGAGGCAGGAATGCCTCTAGCATAAGGGGAGGGCTAATGATCCGGATTTTTTACAAACTAGATTTCTACCACAAAATTTGGCCAAAACCCCTATCAAGAGCCTTACCCATAGCTTGAAGCCTACATCTTATCACTTTGGGTTTACTTTTCAAGCACTAGGTATGCCACATTGCTTCTCGGTTATGATAACTCGAAAACAAGTTCTTAGGAGAGATGTCAGTGTAAAGGGTAAAAGGGATGGGTTATCTTAGTGAAGATGGAAATGGATTACACCTAGGGGTTGAGTAAGTGCATAGATTTTTTCAAAGGACTAGCCTCCAACTACACTTGGGTTCCACATGCATCACCAAGATTTGGGATCTATCACCATCATTAGAGGACACCTCACCTTTGTACACAAGTCAATGTCCAGATCATGGTGTCATAACTTTGGAGCAAAAAGAAGAGTAGGCCTTCAGCATTTCACAAGTCTTTGAGAAGTCGAAAGGGTGCAAGAGTTGTATGCGAAAATCATCCATGATCACAAACGTAGTAGTAGCTAACATAATAACCACCCCTGCTTCTTCTTCTTCTTTTTCTTTTTATAGTTATAGGCTCACCCAAATAGCCATTCGTTTTATGAACTCTGGAGAGATAAAGTCACCAACAGCCAGAATACTCCTGCGAGACATGCCCTCTATCCTTTTCTCACACCTCCATCCCCCAAGAGAACAATGCGTCTCTCATTCATGGCCCCCCATTTGGTTGTAACCACCCCTTTTTTTTTAATTTAATTTTTTTAATAGAAATAATATCATTAATCCTTGTTTGTTTATTTCCACATTCAAGAAGCCTTTTCTACATAATGCCCATAAAACAACTCAAATACAACACAAGATTTTACTTGCCAATCTTCTCCTCAGAGCCATGAAATTGCTCAAGTGATCATAGAAATATATCAATAACAAAATGCTTGTAACAAGAAGACGGATAGCAATGTCCATGATGGTAGTAATTGGAGAGGAGAACTAACTTGCCTTCCTTCATGATCGGCTTCCCTTCTTATCCAAGACTTATCCCAGCCTTTATTTCATTTTGGAGTAAGTTTCCAATAGATATATGTGTATACCCAAAGTCCCTCATTATTTTTTACATTGAGTCCCTTTACTAGGCACATCTAAAATAAATGAATGTGCACTTTCTAAATTCAATCATGTTTCTTATGCACCAAAACACTCTTGGTCTCTAACCAAATATCTCCTTAA
Organism: Lygodium microphyllum; assembly: GCF_053477565.2. Lineage (NCBI taxonomy): Eukaryota > Viridiplantae > Streptophyta > Polypodiopsida > Schizaeales > Lygodiaceae > Lygodium > Lygodium microphyllum. The sequence goes on along the minus strand of NC_141157.1, from coordinate 41,676,692 downwards.
AATGGCTTACAACTTTCAAAAAGACCTCAAATTTTATTATAATGTTCCAACTTTGATCTTCCTAAACTATCGAGGATGTAAAGCCCCAAAGTGTGAAACTACATAAAGATACTCAGAAGTAAAAGTATCCAAATGCTTCTGGATAGTCTCAAACTTATCATCTACTCTCTTACCTCTCTATATATGATGTAGAAACCTTCCCTCTATTTTCCCACTAAGGCACTCAAGTTAAACCACTATATCCATAGACCGAACATCGTTCTAAAAAATAATTGCTTGTCAAAATGTCTTAGGATGCCCATCCACTACATCATGGAGTTTAGTTTCTATGTTAGCTTTCAAGAGACTCAAGGAGATGTCTTTTGAAACCAACTTCCTTCCTTCACAAATTCTGACACTTGATTCCCTATAACAATATTCTTCTTTACTTCTACTTTAAGTAAATCCCTAATTTCTATAAGTAGGGACTCATTCTCAATCTTTCTTTCACATGAGGAAACTTTCCCAGATCCAATAATCTAAAGTCCATCTGCCTCTCATACATTAACTTCCTTTGAACCAACATTTTTCCTTGTGCTCGGATTGCGAAGACCATCTTCCAAGGACAACAACTACAACTGCATCTGCATAGAATTAATATAAAATTTGATAATAATGTGCTAATTGTATACAATTTTGTGAAAGGAATTTTAAAATATTAAGCATGTTTCTAGGCGTTATCAATTCACTATTAAAAATAATTAGTGTTTACGAGGGGGACCGTAAAATTATCAAGCATTTCACATGTGACTCATATTACGGCCATGAGTTATGCAACGTTAGCTTACATCCCATAAACAAATATATTTATGCGATGAAAATTATGACCTTTTTTATAGTGCATGAAAAATGGATATTGAGGCTTAGACGACTCAGTTCTGGTCCTGCAGGGGTTGTTTTTACGTATGGGAGGATGCCCAACGGTTTGACTCTGCTTTGGTCTACCAATCTGATAAGCCATTGTGTAGGTTGAATTCCTTGCAACCCTAAGTCCTTCATTGTCACATCCGTCATTATGTTTACTGATGAGCCTCCATCAATCAATGCATCTGAAATAAAGCATCCTTCTATCCACACAATAATCTCTGGGGTTCCAGGATCTAGGAAGGCGTTAGCCACATCCACTTCCTTTCAGGCTCCAGGGCCTTATTAGTCTTGGTCACTATTGAAGGAGCAATCCTTAATCCACGTCTTCTTGTCAAAATGCTTTTGAATTTCTTTCACCACCTGGGAGACAACATCAGCAACTATCGGAATGTTAAGTTTGGTTTAAAAGAGTCTAGTTCTTTGACCAAGTCATAATCTTTGATAGGATCCATAGGTTTCTCCAGCCTACTGGGGAATGGGGCTACACCTATTTTCTTTTTTCTTTTTTCTTCTAATAATTGCAGCATCGGCACTTCTTCTATTTTTGGAAGTGCTTCTGTATCATCTATCTCTTGGGCCTCTGGTCCTGTCTCTGGGACTATCTCTGTAGCTCTCTATGGTGCTACAGTGCTCTGTATTGCACTGTTCCGTTATGTTCTGCTCTATCCCTCTGTTGGCATGTGAAACTTCACAGTCTTGGCATGAGAATCATTTTCATTCTGAACAACTGGTTCCTTCTTCTTGGTGCACGTAACAGCGACAACTTCCAACTTTACCAAATTGGAGGCAGGCTCTTGTATCTTCTGTTGGCTATCAGTGGCATTGGCCTTTACAGGGGCTGGACTTGGACAGTCCTTTGCAGTGTGGCCTTCTCCTTTGCATCGGCCGCATAACGGCTTGTAATCCATAGATCATCTAGGGTTTGGACGATTCGGGGAGATATGTCCCTTTTCTCCACACCTATAGTATTCCACCTCTGATCTCTAACCACTGCCAGACTATCGTCCTCTGCAACTTTGAGAGGGAAACCTCCTCAGACCAAAATGAGGACCAAATTCCCTAGGCTTGGGTCCAATATCCTGTGTTGTCATTTTGGATTCTAGCAAATTGAATCTTGCATTTTCATCCTTCTGTCTTCGTTCATGCATCTCTTTCAGAGAGCAAATATCCTCTGTATGGTTCTTTCGCAAACAGTAGGAACAGAAGACTCTAGGAATGGTTGGTTTTCGGGTACATTCAGTGGCTAAAGGTCTCACTTGATGACACTTTCCACACCATGTATTAGAGCGTATCACATCTCTTACAGCTCCCGCAGGAGTGGATATATTGGCGGTATTCACCTTCAGCGTCTGTAGCTGCTCTGTAATCACATCTAGAAGCTCTTTCTTGATACTTGCAACTGAGTTGGATAAGCACTCCTTCAAATTTTCACCTCCTCAAGTGCTTGTAGTAGGGTTTTGGGAAGCGTCAGTAATTACTGCATACACTAATTGGGTCGATCCCGAAGGTCCTCTGTTCTGGCTCTGATTCAGAGCACCTGTTGAGACTTGGGGTTGTTGATTCCAATTGGTAGGATTCCATTGTTGTTGAGTCGCCATTGGAGGAACTGTTTGAGGCCACTATTGTTATGGTTGAACCATCATTTGAGGCAATGTCGTCTGCGGTGACCACAGTGGGTTAGGTGCATTATAATGCGGCACTGTTTGCATCTGGGGATAAGAGTAGGGAACTGTCCTTGGGACTGCATTTAGTGGGTATACCATTCCAGGCATGGGAGGAGGTAAAACTCCTCTTCCTAGAGTCATTGACAGCCTTGCTTCAACTTCGTCATACAATCTTGCACCTTCCACTGCAGCTTGCAGATTGACTGGTCTTCTCAATTCCATGAACTTGCGAACTTCTGGTTGTAGGCCTCTGAGAAACACTCCTTTCTGGATTCCTTCGTCCAAATGATGGTTAGTCCATCTCTTCAGGATGGATTCCATTCGCGAGACATAAGCTTCTACTCTTTCTCCAGAGAACTGACTTAGGTTCATGAACTCCTCTCGCATCCGCTCTTCAAAACCTTCACGCCTGAATTTAGTGAGGAATGCCAACTTCAGGTCGTCCCAAGTGCCAAAAGTTCCTGCTACTTGTCTCTCATACCACTGAAATGCCGTGCCCTTGAAAGTGGCAGGGAATATTGCTAACCAATGCTCAAGGGTTCTGGCATTATTAGCCACACATGCTACCATGAACTCTGCTACGAAGATCATGGTCTTCATTGTACTCTCCCTTAAAAACTAGCAATGGGACTACATTTGCTGGCCTATTATCAATATTTCCAAGATGAATCTGGCTAGGAAGGGGACTTGAGTCGCCATAGGGACTTCTGTAAAGAGTGCTTTCAGGGCGTCAAAGGAGGCTTCTGCTGCAAGCTCATTCTGAGCTTTGATTTTTGCCTTCTCTCTTCTCACGTACCTCTAGACTCGTTCTAATGCTTGCCTCTTTATTGCATCATTCATCAGGGGGTTGGCTTCCACCAGTTGGTCTAGACTCAACAGGATAGTATCAGAGGGGGCTTCAGTCTCTGGATGATTCTCTAGCCAACATCTCCTCTACTTCCTTCTTTTCAACATCTCTGAATTTGGCTTTCAAACCACTACAGAGGGGGAGATATTCCGTTCTAAAAGTATCAAAACTCATTCTTCTTAGGATCGTTGTTGTGCCATTATTATAATAATGCCAGCTTCTAAGGGTTTCAACAATGTATGTTGTGAAAAACACTCTGTCTACCAACTTCCAGTGGGTTGCTAATTGGACAAATAGAAGATTGTCAGTGCACCAAGCATCCCACATATCTTGCTATTGAGCATCCATGAACAAATTCCAACTCTTTTCCTTCTTGTTTTCGTGAACCTCCACAGACCAGGATTCTTGAAGCTTCTTCATAATCTCCCACTTGATGATGTTTGGAAACTTCTCAACGAATGCCAAATCTTCCATGGATGGTCATTCTCTCTGTTTCTTCTCTTCAGTTTGTTCCCAAACAATTTGCCACCAAGATGCAAGTTTCTGTTGCTTCAACAGGAAGAGAAAACAATCCACCACAGAGAGTATGCATCATGATGGTGATATGTTTCTGCCATTGTGGGATGAATTTCTTGTGAAAAGTGGCTTTGACAATGAGAATTTCCAACTCTTCAGTGGAAGAATAAACTTTGCAAACATCCATTGGATTCTCCTCTTCTTGGCAATGCCATTTCCTTCATTTTCAACCTCTTCTGATGCTTGTTGATGGCAAGTTTCCCTGGCTGCGGATCAAAAACATGGAGCCCCAAGAGGAACACCAAGGAAAAGGGGATTCCACTGCAAGAAAATCTATTTTGTAACATCAACAAGCTTTTATTTCATTCTTTTGATGACCAAAACAAAGAAAACAGCAAATCTTCACGCAGTATCATAGTAGATTTCTCCCACGGATTTGATAAAATCAACCATAATCTTCAACATCTTCATATAATCCATCAATAGAACAAAGAACATAGAAGAATACACCATCTTTGAATGGAAATAAATCACATATTATTCATCTTCAATGTCTTCATAGTTCTCTCTCTCAATCTCTCATATACAGTTACACTGTTTTGATAGAATTGACTATCTCTCTCTCTCTCTCTCTCTCTCTCTCTCTCTCTCTCTCTCTCTCTCTCTCTCTCTCTCTCTCTCTCTCTCTCTCTCTCTCTCTCTCTCTCTCTCTCTCTCTCCATAGTACATCATCTCCTCACTACAATACTCTCATAATAACCCTCAATAATCCTTCTTAGGTCATGGATGCACCTCCCAAGAGGTATGTCTGATATGAAGAGTCGCCAGAGCCACTACAGTGTCTTTTCACAGCTCACTACTGTCACTGTCACTCAGTCTTCTCTTCAGTCTTCAGCAGCTGCTTCTTCCACTTGTTTTAGCTCTTTTAAACTTAAATTCATCCTTTCCAAAGATTAGAAAACTTTCCCAAATTCACACATACATTCTACAGAACACTTACAGAAGGTCTACAGAACAGTTACAGTACAACACCAGAGCAACTACAATAAAGTTACAGTACAGAGACAGAGCAGAGACAGAGGCTCTACAGAAGGTCTACAAAAGGTCACAGAAGGTCACCAGAACCTCATAACTTATACTCAAACCATTCCAAACTATCAAAAACTATTCAATAGGCTTCCAAAAGATCTCAATCTTCATCAATCTCAATCTTCATCAATCCATGCTTCATACAGAAGAAAATCAGAACAAAACAGAAGCTATATAGAAGGTATGCAGAACCAATCAGAACTTTAACAGAACATCATAGAGCTTCATATCTCCACTGAGAATCATCATGAACTTCCAAAACATAATCAATATCATCCAAAACACTCTCAAACACTTCCATTAATAACCATATATCACTCTAAATCCATCAAAAATCTGTCATTCAGTCCTCTAAAACAACAAAAATCAGTCAAAAACTCAGTCTTTTTCCACTCTCAACAAGCTTCAGCTTGATAAGTACTTTCAGCTTGGCACAAAATTTTGCATAAAAATTGCAAGAAAAGTGGTCAATTTTAACCCATTTTTTTATGCACTTTGGGTCATACGGACATCGTGTGGGATCCGATTTGGATGTTTCTTGTTGGAAACTGAATGTATGACATGTTGGCATCATGGATGGATGTATATGATAGTTTTTGGACACATGAATGATAGTCATATTACTGGAAGCTATTTTTACATGCATTTTTGGGCTATTTTTTATGCTTTTTGGTCTCAGATTGGACCATTGATTCTTCGGATTGGGGCATGCTATTGAATACCATTTGTGGACACTTTGTATTGCTCGTTTTTCTAAATTTGCAGCAGCCATAATGTTTGACATGGCACAGATCACTCAGATTGTGGGAGACAAATTGACCAAAGACAATTATAGTGTTTGGTCTTACACGATGGAGAATTTTTTGATGGGTAGAGGTCTATGGGATCTCATAACAGGTGATGATGAATGTCCAAAAGTTCTTGAACATCCAACTGAAGAGAAAAAGAAAGCATACAAGGATTGGACAGGGAAGAACATGAAGGTTTTGCATTGGATCTCCATATGTATTTCAGAAGCCTTGATTCCTCATATCAAAAAGGCAAGTACTTGTAAGGAGGCATGGGAAATCATAGAAAAAATGTATGGAACATGTACATAGGCTCGTAAGATACAACTCAAGCAAAGCTTACATGGTGCATGGAGAGGCAATTGCAGTATTAGTGACTATGTGGTAGAAATCAAGCAAATTGCAGAAGATCTTGCATCCATTAATGCACATGTTGATGATGATGATTTAGTGTCAATAACACTAAATGGACTTGAACCAGCTTTCAAATCTTTGGATACCTCTATTTCAACTAGAGGAGGCTCTATGCCTAACTTTGAGGAGCTTATTGGATTGCTACTTATAGAAAAAATCAAGTTGGGATTGAATGCATCTAGTAGTGGCAAACATGCAGGTGGAGACAGTGTTTTCTATCACCAGAGAGGTCGTGGCAGCTCATCTAGAGCTAGAGGCTATTCACGTGGTCGTAGTAATTATGGTTTTTCTTGTGGAAGAGGTAACTTTGGTTGTGGTGACTTCATGCATAGAGGCACGGGGAGATCTTTCCCTAGAGGTAAAGGACAGTCTAGTCTTTCACAGAGAGATGGCACTTGTCATTATTGTGGGCAATTTGGTCATTTTGGGAGGGATTGTTATCACAAATTGAATGCCATGTCTAGGGGTCGTGGAAGGACCCAATATGGCCACTATGCAGGCACTTATGGTGGTACAGGTTATGGACCTAGAGGTGGATCTGCCTAGAGGTCACCTATTTGCTATGGAGCATGTGCTTGGGAGCATGACTCACTCTCCTTATGAGAATGACTAGTTTTTGGATTCAGGAGCTACAAACCACATGACTCATCATGCTGAGTGGTTTGATAGCAAGGAGCAGATGCAGAATGAGGAATATGTTGCCACTGGTGGTATCAAGCCCTTTCTACAGAGTGGACCACAAATTTGTGGCAACAAGGATGTAGTTTCTACTTTGCTCTATCGTACTTATGATTGTAGCACCTCAACTTGAACATCATCGAATTGCATTATTCAATGTGACAGTTATGGAAACTCGAGGCTACAAATTTAATTTTGTCAATGACTATCTTGTAACAGTTGTATCTCGCCACGTGATTGCACCTGCTCCCATGGCTTACTATATCTACAGGTCAGTTCCCACTAACATGCATGCTCTCTGCTATGACCTGAGTCTGTATCAAGCGTCCCCCTCTGCACGGAGTGGCTCTGATAGCATGGTGAAAGTGTGAGAATGGTTGGAGCCAACAATAGTGCAAAGCTGAGAGCTCTCACACACATACTCATTATTGTAAATCATAACTCAAAAGAGTACAACCTAAGGTCACACTAGGACCATTCACACTAAGAATAGCTAAGTAGAGCTTGAAGTCTAACACATAACCTCATTTAAAGACCCGTTAAGTATTGGTGACAAAGAATGTAGCACTCATCTCAACAAGCACTCATGTGAGAATAATAGATTAGTCTTTCATCCTAGGCTCACATTACTCTAGGAGGAAGGAAGGAGAACCCATATCCTGCACTCCGTTGAGAAATCAACCAAGGTAATAACACAGAGGGAGTATGCCAGTGTACACAATTGATGGTACATTAGTACATCCCAACCCATTTGGCATAGGTGTGAGAAGGTAGGGCAAGGAGCCTTGTGGTGCATTATATAGAACAGAATGATGTGTCCAGTGGTGATGGTAGAGGCCCATCCCATGTGTGCATAGGGGAACAGAAACATACATGATACTTGTGTTGTAATGTCCTTCAATCCTCACCTCTCAAGGTTCATTGAAGAGAAAATCAATCACACTCACTCCCCCCTCTATCTTACGCTTTATTGATGAATACAAGAGGGCAGCCCATATTCAGATCCCCATCCGGTTAGGATAAAATCTCACATCACTCAGGGTTTTTCAATGAAGAGCAGCTTCATCTTATCAATTATGTCAAATAGTGTTTGTTGATGAAGAGGTGTGCCCAAGGGGTAGTCAATAAATCAAGAACATAGATGGCATGTAGGAGCAATCGTCGGCAATAGGGGTTAGACACAATTGTCTAAGCATATGACATAGTGCACCAAGGGATCTGGCTTCGAAACTACATGTTGGAGATGGAGTCAGCTATTCTAGACTACGAGGTGTTGCCACCTTTTCCACAACTAGCTTCCCGTCCAAGGGTTTCTATCACCATTTCTTGGAATGATGCCTATTATGAGACAGTGAATTTCTTTCTTTTCTTCCATAATAGTTTTTATTATTCTTTTATTTTTCTCAATTTTTTTTCTTTTCCTTTCTTTTCCCTACTCTCGAGGGTGTTTCCATCTTTTTTAGAGGAGCAAGTTGACATGACAAGGAGAATTGAAGTCATTTTCTCTCATGATCTATTTTTTCTTTTTTTCTTCTTTTTTTTTTCTTTTCTGCATGTAAATGGAAAAACATCATAGATCAGAACCAATCTTGACACATCAATGGGATTGAATAGGCGGGTAACTAAACAGAGGCAACAGGTAGAGATGAGGGCTAAAAGAATGATGCCATCTTGTCAAGATGAGATTGATAGCTATCAATAGCAGCATGAGCAATAGTAAGAAGTGACACTCGAAAGGGAGAGAGACTATAGGCTATGATTGTCAAGATCCCCAATGAGGATAATACTTCCTCAGGTGGTAACTATTAATCAAGAAGGATTCATCAAAGGCATCAATGGCTTGCACTTGGACAAAGCTATTAGGGTTGATAGCGAGTATCTTGTAGGGGCCCCATCCAACGTTATTGTAGCTTTCTTAAAAACTTGCCAAAGAGTAAATCATAGACGAGGACTAGGTCACTTTCCTTGAACTTTTGTGCTTGATGAAGTTGTCATAGTAAGCCTTTCATCGAGCATGTGTGGCTTCCACACACTGTAAAGCCATTGATTGTATTTCATCCAAACATTCCAAGTGTAGGAGGCGGCACTATAGGGACTCGGCATCTTCGAAGCACTTTGGTGATAGCCACTCGCAAAGGGGGTAGTTCTAACTTGACAAGGAAGATGGATTTTGTGCCTACATTAATTGGAAAGGTATCTATCATGTGGCAATCTTATAAGAGTTTATGTATGTCCAAAGGGCCTTTGTAAGTCGATCGTCCCAATCATAAAAATGTGCACTGATCATCCTTGTTAGGATAGAGCAAAGGATACGATTGGTAACTTTGACTTGGCCATTGTCTCTATGGTAGTAAGATGTGGACTTGCGATGATGGATCTTGTAAAAGCTCCGTCGACTTGTCCATAATCTTTTTCAAGAAGTGTGCCTCTATCATTGACCAGCTCTAAGGGACTATCAAAGTGAGTGATAATATTCTCATACAAAAAAAGGGCCATGTTGTTACTGTCATCTCATTTGAGAGCTTTGGCTTCACACCACTTTGTCACATAGTCCATGTATACCAAGATGTACCATTTCTCCTTCCTTCTGGTTGGAGGGTCAATTAGGCCCATAAAATTGATGCCCCACTTCTCAAATGGCTTCAAGGAAAGGATGGGCTGTAGTAGCATAGCATTGGATTTGGTAAGTTTTCCCATCTACTGACAAGCATCACAGTATTTGCACTAGTCATATGCATCTTTATGTAATGTAGGCCACTAATAACCTGTGAATAGGTCCTTTTTGGATATCATTTGTCCCACAAAGTGTCTAGCACATAGCTTGTCATGGCATGATTTTAGCACTATCCGGATCTCACCTCCCCTAATACATCTCTGTAACACTTCATCTTTGCCTCTCTTGTACAAAAAGCCACCTAGTATAGTGTAGGGGGTTGATAACAATAGAAGCTTCTTCTTCTCTCTGCTCCTAGAGATGCCACATGGATACTATTGTATGGCCAAGAGGTTAGCAATGTCTGCATATCATGGATGAATGTTTTGACAAAAAACAAGGAAGCATCAAGGAGGTCAGGATCATCTTACTCCTCTTCTTCCATCTGAGGGATCCACGAGACAAATGACCAAGACATGGAAGTGGCCATGATTTATAAGCATTTTGAAATCAAAATCCATCTCATCATTTTGCCTTTAACATCTACCTTATTCATCAAGAAGGATAGTGCCTCATGATCCACATAAAACTTAAAGTGCATCGATAATAGATAGTGTCAAAACTTCTCCAAGGCAAATACCATTACCAGGTACTTTAACTCTATCATTGTGTAGTTCCTTTCCTAATCAATGGCTTTACAACTTGTATAATATATAGGTTAATCAAGCTTGGAGGAGACTTTCTGGCATAAGACTGCACCTAACCCTTCTACATATGCATGGAACTTCTTTGTCCAATAAAGAGGTTGCGAGAGGAGTGCTTTAATTAGGCACTGCTTCAGAGTGTTGAAGGCATCTTCACAATCATCTGTCCAATTAAACTCTACATCTTTCCTCAAGAGCTTATGTAAGAGGACTGCCTTTTTTTCAAAATGAGAAATAAACCTCCTGTAATAGCCCACATGGTTGAGAAATCCCCTCAACTGATTGAGGTTGGTTGGTGTAGTTAGAGTTGCGATCTTCTCAATCTTGGCAAGGTCTATTGCTATTCCTTGTGCAAAGACAATGTGGACTAGAAGAACTCTTGAAGATACTCCAAAGATGCATTTATCGGGGTTGAGGGAGATCTCATATTCCCGCCATCGATCAAAGCACTGCTCCAATGCTCACGGATTAGGCTATAAACACAGAACTCATACCTCAATGAAATCATGCAAGTAATTTTGGAATGTGGTCATCATCACTCTTTGAAAGGTAGTATGGGTATTATACAGATCCCAAACAGCATCACTCTGTAAGCATAGATTTTCCATTTTTTTGTGAAGGTTGTTATGGATTGATCTTCTTTTCCTATCTGGACTTGGTTATATCCACTAAATCCATCTAGTAGGGAATAGAGCTCATATCCCACCATTGTGTCTAACAATTGGTCTATGAAAAGAATAGAAAAATGATCCTACTTTGTCTTGGAGTTCGACTTGCAAAAGTTCACACATATTCGCAACTTTCCATTCTTCTTGGGTACTACTATGATGGGCAAAACCCATTCATTATTGGCCACGAGATAGATGAACTCAGCTTCAAAAGGAGGTTCAACAACTCTGCATTCACCAAGGGCTGAGTAATTTGAATTCATGCACCTGTGTCATTGCCTTATAGGCTTGGCATCATGCTCTAGATCGATATGATGTTGACACACCATGGGATTATCCCCTTCAAAACTTTATATGACCATGCAAACACATCCAAGTTCTCCTTCAGTAGGTTGTGCAAGACAACAACTCCTCTTCTCAAAGACTAGTATCCACCTTCAGGAAAACAACTCCTCTTCTCAAAGACTAGTATCCACCTTCAAGTAACATTCAATGCTATCTGTATCCCCAAAAGTTATTTACTTTTCACCTTCCACTTTGTGGATGAAGATCCCATGGACTCCTTCTAGGTATAGATTTGACTCCTTCAAATAATTGGCCTCCTCATCTGATGCTCTGCTGCTCTAGAAGCAATTTCTTATTTCCATGGGGACTCAACTAGCTCTTTGTAATCCAGAAATTGTATCATTGCAATTTTTATTTTTGTTTGAGAGTTAGTTACCTCTTGACTCAAGGACTCATCTTCTAAAGACACCTCTAGTAATGTCACATAACAAGAACCATCTGAGTTTTGTTTGGGTTGCAGAACTAGTGGTTGTTGGCAAGTGCATCATCATTGTCCTTTCTTGAGAAGGATAAATTAGGGTGACAAGAGCGACTGCTAAAGGAGGGCTTATTCTCCCTAATTCATTTCTTATAAAGGTTTTGCATATGACACAATTCATTTACTAGTCCAAAGGATACTAAAGTCATTTTGTCCAATAGCATGGGATCTTCAATTTCAAAGGCTTCAGGGAGTTCCTCCTTGTTAGTATTCTCTTCAGGTTGAATAGATTCCTCCACCTTGCTTCCATAATCTTCATCTTGACTTTCATTATCCTCATCTTCAAATACTGGATCTGCCTCTATAGGGGCTCTGCAAGAGAAGAATAGGCTCTTTCTAGCATCTTCTACTTTTACTTTTGTATCTACTTTCTCTCCTATCTCTAGCTCTGTTATGGCCATGTAATAGGAAGAGAAGTATATCCATGAATCTATCTCATTGTCAAATGTAATTTTAGATGTCATTTCTAGTCTAGGTAGTAGATATTCACCCATCAACAAGGACTTTGCTTCTTTTGGGAGTTGGCTTACAATATCCACTATTAAGGACTGTGCCTTTGTTTTCTTGGGAAATATGTGTTTGACAACTTCTTCATCTGTTGATATACTATCTATAACTTCATTGGATGAGTTTGTTAAGCCTTCGATAGAGGTGAATCCATTACCTTTTTGCGAGCCATACAACTTTACTATCACCTTGCTTGGTCCTCTGCCTAGGGTTAGGATCCCCTTGAACCAATCCGCTCATGGTCTTGCTTCAAAAATCCATGGTCTTCCCAATAGTAGAGACTATGAGGTCCTATAGGAATTTGGTTTCATCACCAAATAGGTCACCCAATGGTCTGTTCTTGCTAGGATTGTCTTCACATATGGGAGAATATCCAAAGGCTTAATTTTGATTTGGTTTGCTAGTCTGATAAGCCATTGTGTAGACTACATGCCTTGTAGACCTAGATCCTTCATTGTCACATCTATCATTATGTTCACTATGATGAGTTGTCATCAACCAATGTATCTGCAATAAAACATCCTTCAATCCAAATGCCAATCTTTGGGGTATTGAGATCCAAGAAGACGTTAGCGACATCTAGAGTCTTTCAAGGCTTTGGGGTATCAGAATCTAGGAAGGCATTAGCCACATCCACTTTTTTCACTAGCTCTAGAGCTTTATTGGACTTAATGGCAGTTGGGGGGGCAATCCTTAGGCCATGTCTTCTTATCAATATGCATTTAAATTTCTTTTGCTAATTTGGGGATAGCATCAACTGTTAGAATGTTAGGTTTGGTTTGAAGGCTTCTAGGTCTTTAACCAAGTCATACTCTTTGATAGGATCCATGGGCTTCTCCAACCAACTAGGGAATGGGGCAACATCCACTTTCATCTTTTCCCTTTCTTCTAGCAATAGCAATATATTCTTAAATTACTAGGGGTACTTTTGCATCCTCTCGACATTTGGTCTTGTCTCTATAACTGTCTCTATGTCCTTCTATGGCACTGGACTACTTTGTACTGCATTGTTCTATTCTATATTGTTTTGTTTCTCTTTTGGAAGATTGAACTTCATAGTTTTGGTAGAGGGAACATTTTCTTTTGGAACTATGGGTTCTCTTTTCTTAGCACATGTTCTTGCAGCAAATTTTAATTCCACCAAATTCGAGGCAAGTTCTTGGGTCTTTTGTTGATTATTAATGGTATTGGCTTTCATAGGAGCTGGACTAGGACAGTATTTTGCAATGTGGCCTTCTCCCTTGCATTGATTGCATAAGGTCTATAGTCCATGGACCTTCTAGGGTTTTGACAATTTGGTGAGATATTTCCCTTTTCTTTGAATCTATAATACTCCACTTTTTATCTTTGGCAATTGCTAGACTATCGTTCTCTGTAACTTTGAGAGGAGAATCTACTTGGACCGAAATTAGGGCTGAACTCTCTAGGTTTGGTCTGATATCCTAGGTTGTCATCTTGGATTCCAACAAGTTGAATCTTTCTTCCCTTGTTCATGCATCTCCTTCAAAGAGCAAATATCCTCTGTGTGCTTCTTTCTTAAACATACAAACAGAAGGCTCCAAGGATAGCTGGTTTGGATTACATTTAGTGGCTAAATGTCCTACTTGATGGCACTTTCAGCACCATGTATTCAATCGCATCACATCTCTTCCATCTCTTGTAATATTGGATACGTTGGCCATATTCACCTTCAGTATCTATAGTTGTTCTCTATAATCACATCCATCAACTCTTTTCTTGATGCTTGCAACTGAATCAGAAAAATAGTCCTTCAAATTTTCTCCTCCTAGAGTACTCATAGAATGGTTTTGGAAAGTCTTTGTAATCATTGCACAAACTAGTTGGATTGGTCCAGAGGGTCCTCTATTCTAATTTTGATTTAGACCTCTTATTGAGATTGTTGGTTGTTGGTTCCAGTAGTTGGTAAGGTTCCACTCTTATTGTTGAGTTGCCAGTGGGGGCGAAACTATTTGAGACCACTGTTGTTGTAGTTGAACCATCATTTGAGGTACTACTGTCTGCGACGGCCACTATGGATTCAATGCACTATACTATGGTACTATTTGTATTTGAGGGTAGGGGTAGGGAACAATCTATGGGACTACATTTGGTGGCTATACCATACTTGGCATGGGAGGAGGTGTGACTCCTCTTCCTGAGGTCATCCATAGTCTTGCTTCAACTTCCTTATATAATCTCGCACATTCCACTACAGCTTGTAGGTTAATTGATCTCCTCAATTTCACAAACTTATGACCTTCTAGTTGTAGATCTCTAAGATAAATCCCTTCTGGATGCCTTCATCCAAGTGATGGCTGGTCAATCTCTTCAATATGGATTCCATTCTAGAGACATACACTTCCACCCATCCACTAGAGGACTAACTTAGGTTCATAAACTCCTCTCGCATCCACTCTTTAAATCATTCGCACCTAAATTTGGTGAGGAAAGCCATCTTTAGGTCATCCTATGTGCCAAAATTTCTTACTATTTGTCTCTTATACCATTGAAATGTCATGCCTTTGAAAGTGGTTGGTGGGAATATTGCCAACCAATGCTTGAGGGTTCTAGCATTATTGGCTACACATGCTACCATGAACTCAACTACATGAAGATCAGGGTCTTCATTATACTCTCCCTTAAAGATTGGCAATGGGACTACATTCACTAGCCTGTCTCATCAATATTTGCAAGATGGATCTAGCTAGGAAGGGAACCTTGATTCGCCATTGGTACATTTGTAAAGAGTGCCACAAGGGTGTTAAAGGAGGTTTCTGCTACTAGCTTGTTCCCAGCTTTGATTTTTTCCTTCTCCCTTCTCACGTACCTCTAGATTCATTCTAGTTATTTTCTCTTGATCGCATTATTTATCAAGGAACTAGCTCCATCCAATTTGTCTCTATGCAACAAAAGGGAATTAGAAGGGCTTTAGTCTCTGCAGGACTCTCTTGCCAATATTTCTTCTATTTCTTCCTTTTCAACGTCTTTGAATTTGGCTTTCATTCCACTATAGAGTGGAAGATATTTGGTCCTAAAAGTATCAAATTTCATTATTTTGAGGATCCCCATAGTCCCATTGTTTTGATAGAACCAAATTTGGAGGGTTTCAATAGCATAGGTTGTGAAGAACACTCTCTCTACTAGCTTCCAGTGAGTTGCCAATTGGAAAAATAGAAGGTTATTAGTATAGTAAGCATCCCACATATCTTACTATTGAGCATCCACAAACAAATTCCAACTCTTTTCCTTCTTATTCTTGTGAACCTCAAATGACCATGACTCTTGAATCTTTTTCACAATCTCCCACTTCATTATATTTGAAAATTCTTCAATAAAGGCTAAATCTCCCATGGATGGACATTCTATCTATCTCTTCTTTGCTCTTTGGTTTTGTGAGGAACAATTGTATATTGTGATACAACATTCTATAGCTTAAGAAGATAGTGGGATCACTCAATCACATAGAGTTTGCATCAAGAGAGTGACATGTTTCTGCCATTGAGGGATGCACTTCTTGTAGAAAGTGGCTTTGGCAATAAAAATCTCCAATTCTTCAATAGTAGCACAAATTCTACAATCTTGTATTTCTTTTCTTCCTCTTTAACAGTGCCACTTCTTTCATTTTAGCCTATGTTGGTGCTCATTGATGGTAGTGTTCCCCGACTGCGCACCAAAAATATGGAGCCCCAAGAGGAATACCAAGAAAATGGAAAATATACTACAATAAACTCTATCTTGTCATACCAACAAGCATGTTCTTTTATTTTAATCAACCACAATAAGAAAAACAACACCAATCTTTATAAATCTTCACACAGCATCATATAGCAAATCTCCCACGAATTTATCACAATAAATCTTCAACATACTCTTCATAGAAACCATCAAGTAATCAAAATGACACAAATGAAAGATTAACTTTGAATGGAATTCATCATATAGTATTCATCTTTCATCATCTTCATAGTCTCTCTCTCATGTAGATACAATGTTTCTCATAGAAAATTAGCTAGCTTTCATACTCTATTGCTCTCACATATGCTCTCTCTTGATAGTACATGATAATAACCAATAATAACTCTCAGCAATTATCTTTTGGTCATGGATATCCCTCCCAAGAGGTATATGATATGAATAGTCACCAAAGCCACTATAGTGTTTCTTAGAAGCTCATTACTATCAGTGTCACTGTAGTCTTCAATCACGTCTTCATTACTGTCAATGTCACTGTAGTCTTCAGTCAAGTCTTTATCAACTACTTATTCTACTACTTCAAGCTATTTCAAGATTGTATTATTTCTCTTTCAAGATTACAAAACATTCCCCAAGCTAAATATATATCCATTAGAACACATATAGAAGCAAATAGAGGCTTACAGAACTGATACAGAAGACCTACAGAATACTACGGAAGGTCTACAAAAGGCATAAAAACCATACAACTCAAACCAAAACCACTTCAAACCATCAAAATCCTTACAACACACTCTCAATCACTCCTTAAAATACTCATCCACAATCTCAAACTTACAAACAAAAAAAAGATCAAAATAGAGGTAAAATAGACCCTATTAGAACCAAATAGACACATTATGGAACCTATCAGAACATCATATCTCAATAAAAAACCTTCATGAGCTTCTCAAAAATACTCAACCCATCCCAAAAAACTCCAAAACACTTACAAAACATCCAAAATCAATCAATAAATCCTCAAAATCAATTGTTCATCTCACAAAACAACAAAAATCAACCAAGAAAACAGGGCAATTCAACCCTCAATAGTGCAATAGTCAAATATCACTAAGAGTGAGAGGTCTAATTAACATGCACAAAATCCCATTGAAAGAAGGCAGTAAGCCAGTATGGTAGAAGATTATATGAATGCTTTTTGAGCTAAGAGAGCCACTTTTTGAGGAATTGATGTGGTTAAGGAAGATACATCCAATCTTTCCTATTGAACACACTAAATGGTGCTCATTGGTTGTGATAAGAAAGATACATCCTATCTTTTCTATTGAACACACTAAATGGTGCTCACACCGGTTGTGATAAGGAAAAAGGACAATCAAATCTACCTATGCATAGATTTTAAGGAGCTAAACAAGTAGACACTAAAGGACTACTACCCTCTACCCTTTATTGACTAGATTTTAGATAAATTGATCAGGCGAGAAATGTACTCCCTCATGGATTGCTTTGCAATCTATAAACAAATGGCCATAGTTGAAGAGGATAAGTTGAAAATGATGTTCATTATAGTCTTTGATACCTTTGCATACCATGTCATGGCCTTTGGTCTATGCAATGCTCTTGGGTCTTAGGCAAAGAGTGACTGACAAGATGTTTGTTGATATTTCTCCTAAAAAACTTAAGATTTTTATAGATGATTTAGGGGTAGCTACCACAACCCCTGATAGAAAGCTCATTGTTCTATGTAAGTGCTTTGAATGTCATCATGAGTATTGCATAGCATTAAATCCTTGGAAATGTGTATTCAGGGTTCCTTATGGCTTATTGTTGGGTCATGATGTGAGTGCAACTAGCATTGCCACCACTGATCCTAAGAAAGTAGCAGTAATTGTAGCTATGAGCCCCCACCCATTAACCCTAGGGAGGTTCACAATTTTTTTTGTGTCTGGGCTATTATCATCAGTTCATTAAGGCATTAGCTAAGCACTCATTATCTTTGATGAATCTACTAGTCCACAACCATGTTTTCAAATGGACTGAACCATGTGCAATGAAATTTGAGGATGTCAAGATGGAACTATCCAAAATGCCAGTGTTAAAAGCTCCAAAAAGATGTGAGATTTTCTATATCTACAGCTGCAACAAGGCCTATCATAGATTTGGGAGCCACAGCTTTATCATCCAATCGCTTTTGCAAGATGAAAATTAGGTATTTTAGAGCTGTGTTATGGTTATTTAGAAAAAGTTTGGCTATGGTGTTCGCCACCAATTTTAGCAATTACATTCTTTATGAGAAGGTGGTGTTTTTCACCAAGGTTGAGGGTCTACACTTATTGTTGAACAAGCTTCAACCCCTTGATTGCCTAGCGAAGTGGTTAATATCTTTTCAGGAGTTTGACTATGAGATTCAAAGTAAACTGCAAAAATTGCATGGAATTGTTGAATGTTTAGTAGATTTTGGTGAGCCTAAAGGAAAAGTGGGCCGATATTAGTGACTAAGGATCTATGCAAGATTGATGCAGCTTCAATCTGATCATGGTATGCATCTATAAGGAAATGACTTGCTAGTTGATTCTTTGTCAGTGGAATCACTTTGTAGACTCCTAGCTAATTATGCATTTGTTGTATATATCTTTCTCAACTGTGATCCTAAGAGGCTTTTACAATTGCCTCTTGATATCACCTTGAGGCTATTATGGGGAGGACTACTTTTGCTAATATGTTTTAATTTGGCCGCCAATATTTAATATAGGTTATGATCCAGGTAGTGATTGACCATCTTCCTATTCTTTCATGGATGTATCAGATCATTCAATGGTATGTTCCTCAGACTTCCCTTGCCATTTATTAAGGGGGCATAGCTAACAATTTGATGCATTTAGTGTGGGGCCTGAGTAGCCAAGGGTTTGTTGTGAGCAATGGATTGATGAATATGTACTTTATAATTATATTCCATTAGGCCAAGAGGGCCATTTCTTCTATAGAGAAGTGATTTATCTCGTTAGGCCAAGAGGGCCATTTCTTCTATAGAGAAATGATTTATCTCATTAGGTCAAGACAACCATGTGTTTGTTTCATGTGGGTGTGTTTAATGGTTCTTTGTTTTAGCTACTACACTAGACAAGTTTAAAGGCATTCTGGGAGGGAGCCAATTGTTGCATGGAAGCTTTTTTCAACTAGCCTTGATGAAACCTTTCCTTTTCGAGTTCTTTTCCCTTAAGAAGAATGTGTTGTGTGTATTTTGGGGGTTTTTCTTTCTTTTGTTGGGGACCAACAGTCGAGACATGAAGTCTTAGGATTAGGTTAGGTTAAATTCTTATATAGGCTTTGAGAGTGGTGACAGAGAGGTTTAAGCAATTGTTCAACTCTTACAAAGGCATTTTCATGCATAAAAAACTTTTTCATTGGAAACCGAGTCTAGAGGGGAGAGATTTAGATCCAGCGGTGTTTCAATGCCAAATTGTCACTCCCAACAAAAATTAACCAATTCTTCTGCCACCACAGACGGCTCTAACGTACTACAAATGCTAGGCCATATATAGATTAGCTGTTGTATGCAAGCATCAGACGTTTGTTGGGTATCTCTTAATAAAGGCAGTAGCTGTTTGACTATCTGCGGCGAAATTTGTATAGACTGTGTGCCTGTTTCCTACCTAATAAGACCTTGGCCTTTAGGTAAGGGCCTTTTTGTAGGAACTTATTTTTAGTTGCAAGCTTTGAGGTCCATTCGAATTTATGAAGCTTATGTCTTGTTATTTTGGACAGCCTTCGCTATTGGCCGAAGGCTGGCCCAGACAGAACATAAGGTATTTTTACGCAATCATTGCAAAGCTAAGCGCTTTGTAACACCAATTATCTGGTCCCGTTTCCAGTGTCTAGTCTTATTTTGTTAGTAGCCATGATTGAAGCTATAATATCAACTATGCATAGAACTACGAAGGTTAAAAGACAGGATGTGTTCCAACAGAATGCTATAGATTTCTGAGAAACTATCCACAAAATACGCTGAAACAAGCAAATATAAGGCATTGTTGTTAAAGCTTCTATTGAAGGGACAGGCTTTGCCTCCCCACGGGACTGTATGCATATAAACCAAAGAATTTAATGAATAACATGAATTCTCTTTCTTGCTGTCAGAAATTAATTAATATTTTAGAAATATATAATTCTATCAAAATATATGATAAAGAATGGTCAGATGTTATTCATAATGCTTTTTGTCGTTTTCTTAACTATGAGAATATCATGGCTACTGGCCAACATTATCAAGGGATTAGAGAATGGCTTCAGTTGGCAAATGATCTAATAGTTAAGAAATTTGGCAATCGGAAATATTATAGAAGTAACTGCAGATAGGACATCTTGTTTGCTTGTCTGTCAAAGGTCCACCAGGCAAGCAAAGCCCAGACTAGTTTAGGAGACATGATAACTGCTTTTGGCCTTATCGATACAGGAAACAAGAGAATACGAAACCATATCTGCTCTTACGCCATAACAATCTCACTTAAATTACAAAAACCTACACAAATTAGTACAGTAATGATAATAGGACCAATAGATACTTCATAAGAAACCATTTAAGCAACAGATCATAATGCTCCTAGAGAAGCATATTTGGGAGACTTCCTTTTTCACACGTTAGTTTATCAAACAAATTTCACGAGGTTTTACTGATTGATTTTTCATCAAAAAGAAGAGTCAATTTTTCAATCTTTAGTTGTAATTCTCTGAGAAAATTGTCCTTACAACTTGAAGTCATTTTATTGTTGTCAAGTTTTGTTTTCGCTTCCTTAAGAAGATTACATATTTCCTGTACATATTGGTACCTTTTCGTAGGTTTCAAGTTCTTATGTTTCATCTTACTAATAATTGCTTTAGCCATATCATAATTTATTGAGGTATTTTTACTAGGTTATGATAACATATCTAAAATCTTAATCACGAAGACACCGCTTGCCCAAAATAAAATGAATTAGCTGGATTGCTGCTTTATGACACTTGCTAGACCTATAAAAAATGTTATTATCTCCAGACCTATAAAAAATATTATGATCGCAGAAAACAAACATAATCAATGCGATATAGCCAGTCTTTGCTATGGCATGCGATAAGCCATATTCGCGATCAGATGCATTGTCTGGCCTAGCAAAGCAATATGCAGCGATGGCAAGCGATTAGCGCGTAGGCCTTTTAGATAGAAAGTAACGAAAACATGCAGAGACAGGAATCAGCCAAAGAGTGCCGGAGATTGATTGCAATACTTATCAGACAAATAGTTAGAAAGTTGGCCTGCTATGATTTAACGGTGCTAACCAAGTGGAAGAGCCATCACTCTTAGGATAAGAGTGACTCTGTGGGATAACAAGCTAATCAAAACATCTTAGGGAAGGTTTAGCACCTCGATGCTGAAAGCCATCATCAATGCGCTAATGCCTAGCCTAACAAGGAGCTAGTTCTAGAAATCCATGTTAATTGTGAGGCAATTAGGGAAGTGTGCCAAGTGAAAGAGAAAAATAATAAATATATCTAAAATATATATAATATATAGGTGTGTAAAATAATCCCTCAAATATAAAAATAAAGAAAGAAAATTTTCAAAAGAGCTGATGTCCATCGCCTTGTGAAGGCTTGGTAGGTTCCTAGGAACAATTTAGACCCAAGCCCCGATGCCTTACCCTTCCTAGGGGTAACCTCTATAGCCAAAATAAAATAAGGATAGTTGGAGAAAAAATCAAAGTGAGTGAGAATAAAAATAAAAATCATGTCACCTCACGAGAGCTTGGTAGGTTCTTAGATATGGAGACTAGATCTAAGATCGATGCCCTATTCTCCTTGTGTCATAATATGCTCATCTCTCTTCTTTTTACAAGTCCAAGTACAAAATGATAAATAATAGAAACTATGATAAATGTGAAAAAAAAATTATGAATGAGATAGGCTATCGGACTCACTCGCTTTTAGTAGGAGTTCTTGGTCTAGTTGTTGTCGAATAACCCAATCTGGCATAAGGCTCACCAACACAAGTAAGAGGCCCAAGGTGACTCCCTACCACTTAGGACCCACTAATGATAATGATAAGACAATAAGCTCATTTTTCCTTTTAGAAATTTGTTTGTTAGTACAACAATATGTATGTTTCTTTCTTTTTTCTTTAGAGGGGTGGCACGTTAATCATTTTGTACTACAGTGGCCCTTAGGAGATCAAGGCATCAGCCTCAATCTTTTGGCTTTCAAATACATGAATCTACTAGAACATCACAAGGGAATACCAAAAATTTACAATTTTCTCTTCTTATTTTTTTATTATAACTAGGTATCATCCCAAGGAAGACAATGCATCAAGCCACCCAAGAACCTACCAAACCCTCATGAGGTGACAAGTATCTTTTAGCACTTCACTTTTCTTTTGCCACATGATTGGACTTTGGAACAAATATCAGCCCATAGGCCACACTCAAAGCCAAACACTCACTCATTAGGGGACTTCATCATGATGAAGAATCAAACTAAACACTCCTACTAGGTTGGCTATCCTACTAAAGTTAGATGGCCCCCTATTGATTAGCAAGCTGATAGGCTTGGCACCCAAAGTCATATTATGATGAGTACCATCATCAAGTAAGAATCTAGTAACAAGTGAGGCATCCCACTTGGCAAGGACACTCAAACCCTAGCCCAAGTCTTGACCTCACATCTGTGGAAAGATGTATATAAGTGATCCCAAACCCTGCCTTACGAAACAAAAATCAATAACCAACAAGGGACAAGGTAATGAAGACACCTGGCATTGAGAAAGTGTCCATGTTGATGCACAACCCACCTTTCTTGACAATAGATGAAATTTTTTGTTAAAAAAAACTAACTAATAGCCCATAGGTTAAAAGCACCCGCACCAAAAAAGGAAATGAAATGGCCCTCTTGGCCTAACAAAATATTATCATAAAGCAAATCATAGCCCTACACTAAATCCATCAAATTGTTGGCTGATCCCCTACACAAATGGCAAAGGATTTTTTATGAGTATATCGTTGAGCTATCCGATGCATCCACGAAAGAACAGGAAAATGATCAATCACAACACAGCTCATAACCCACACTAACCATTGATGGCCAAAGCAACATATGTTAGTGAGAAATCCCCATAGTAGTCCTAGGGTGATATTAGTAGACACTTGTAAAAGCCCCTTTGGACCACAATTGAGAAATACATCTTCAACAAAGATATAATTAGCTAGAGAATTAGTAAAGTGATTTCACTAATGTGGAATCAAGTAACAAGTCATTGCCCCAAAGATCTCAAGTATGCCCAAGGTTGCATGATGTTACATTCACAAAATGGAATCCCTTACATTATAGGTCCCATTTAATTGGTTGATCACCAATAGCAAGTCGCCTTCTAAATCTTCATTTTCACTTACAAAAACCTTGTTGATTTGCCCAAGATTGTTCAAAATCTTATAAAGCATGCCTTTAAATCCACCTCTCATTGGCAACCATAGGATAGAGCGACCCAATCCATCAAATCTAAAAGAAATCCTGCCAAGAAAACAAAACACATGAAAGTGCAACTAATAGGTAAAAAAATAAAATAAAATAACATAGAAAAGAATAAACGCACAACCCCACAACCATGGATGCTATGTCCAAAGTAAGGACCAAGAGATCAAGGTCCTGCGAAGAGAATGATACTCAATAATTGGCCCACTGTGCAAAACTCACAAGGTGGCCCAAATGACAATCCAGCGTAGCTAGAGAGCCACCTAGATGCATATTAACTACTCATCTCAAATAATATCCTTACTCACTCTGAACTCACTTGTGATAATATTATAACAACAATATCCTTTCTTCTCTAAAGAGTATCAAATGATAATATATTTCTTAGCCTTTGGATCTGCAAGCTTCTTTCACTGTTCATTTGGCACATGAACATATGCAATATAACCAAAAGTGTGACACATAGGGCTTCTTGCCTATAAAGCATTCTTCGGGGTTCGTTCCATGAACTGCGGTTGGGTGTTCTGTTCATGATATAGATGGCAGTATGAATAGCTTCAAACCAAAAATGTTTTAGAAAATTCTTTTCATACATTAATGCCCATGCAACTTCTACAATATGCTTAATTTTCCTTTCTACAACCCCATTTTTCCACGGGATATACTTGCAAGTAAATTGTCTCTTTATTCCATAAGACCTCAAAAAGTCACTGAACTCATTATCTCTCTCTCTCCATTTGACCTCAAATCCTTAGCTTTCAAGCATGTTTCTATATTAATAGTATCCTTGAAAGTTTTGAAGTACTCAAATACATCACTCTTTTCTTTCATGAAATACACCCACAACTTTCTTGAACAATTATCAATAGATGTGACAAACTATTTACTACCACTAAGAGATATGTTTTGCGTAGGCCTTTAAACATCTATATGCACAACATCAAGTATATTCTTGCTCACATCTCTATCATGTGAAAAGAATTGTATTGTTTGCTTAGCAAACTAACATGCTTCATACACTTTATGAAACCCTATAATAACCAACCCTTTAAACTACATTGATTTCAACCTTTGCATATTTGTGTGCCCAATATATTTTTTCCATATTTTAATTCATGCAACCACTCCTTCTATCTTTAGCATACATAATAACATTCATAGTTGTGGGAACTTAGACATTGGATTCAATGTTAGTCTATGTATGTGTGTCATGACATCGTGACGGGGAAGTCTTGTAGTTTATATTCATTACTATGTTTCACCCATCACTTCAATTCTTGCCAAAGCGCAGAGTTTTGCCTAAAAGATTCTCCCAAACAACAATGTGACAAGAGTTGTTATTAGTGTGGTTATCAATTTTCCATATGTCTTTCCATCCTCAAATTCATGGGCTTCTTGCCAATGCTCTTGAGCCATCCACCTGGTCATGGCCCTTTCATTCTACCCATGTAGTTGTTCATGTGGTGGTGTTGCCTCTCTTGCTCTCAGATATGTGGGAGAGTGTGGTATTCTTGTGGTTAAGAGTTCATTGCTCCTATCCTCAATTATAGATTGAGCTTCTTGCAATTGAGCGTGTGCTTCCTTTATCCATTCCTTGACCTTATCCACAACCATTAGCTATTGGTTGGGGTCAAGGTACTCTCAAACCCTAGCACTTCCCTTCTCTCTCATCCTAGGATTACTCATTTCTACTTCAACATTAGTGACCTATTTTTCTTTTGTTAACGTGGGATGACTCTCTGTCTTGGGCATTATTTTTGCCTCTGTCTTCTTTTTCCTCCTTCACCCACTCTTCTTTCCTATAGAGGATGCATCCAGGTTGCTAGGTCTAGGTAATGAGATACCATCCTGCTTTGTTTGAGCTCGTGTCATGACATTTATGGGGATGGTTGTGGCATTTTTCAAGTAAAAATATTCCTCCAATGGTTCCTCCACAAAGTGCACTAGAGCATTTCTTAGGGGATGGGTCACAATAGGTCCTGGCAATCTAGGGATTCTTGTTGGGTTGATGTGTATCCTTAGAGTGGCTAGCTTTGAATAATTAGATGCAGGTAGAGCCAAAGGGGCTCCCCTTCTAAAGTACTGCTACCTAATTCCTGGATAGGATGGCTGAGTGTAAAGTTGCTGGTAAGGCAACTGTCTTGACAACCGGCAGTGCATAGTGTCATGCATGAATCTCTCACAAATTGGCACAAGGCCTTGATCTAGGATCAGGACATTCAGATGGCAAGCGATTCCCTCCACAGCATGAGAGCTTCTCTCCCTGAGCAAGACATCTACATGTATGGCCTTCTCAAAGACTCTTGCAAGCATATCCCTTTGCATGTTCGAGTTGTGCTTGCTAGGGCCTTATAGAGTTATTCGTTGTGGATATCATTAATGAACATGATAAATACCACTCTCTCATTGGGTCACTTAGCTTGCAGGTATTCTCTTGTACAGACTCCTCACATGTGTGACATAGTCTCATATGTACTCTTTGTCTTTTTGGCTGACATTCATCACCTTAACAATGAGATTGTCAGAGTATCCTACATTCGAGAATCTCTTGATGTAGATATCCTTCAAAATTGATTGAAATTATTGCATTTATCATTGTCTAAACTAGTAAACCAAGTTCATCCCTTGTCTTCCAAGGAAAGATTGAATGCTTGTGCTCGTTGAGCAGGGTCCGTGAGGTTGTTAGCCTCACATACCTGCTCAAATGACTCAACAAAGCTATAGGGGTCATTGCTTGCCTAGTATTTATCGAGTTGCTTTGTAACTATGGGTAACTCTGAGCTTCCAGCTAACAATGATGCCACCAAGAAGGTGGGTACCTTGCCCAACACTAGTATTGTCTAGCAATCTTTTCGTGAGTAGCTCGCTCACTATAGGGTCAGCTTCTAGGGCTCTCTCCTTATCGATGTTGCCTCATGTTCTGTTTCTACCTGAGATGGCTTGGATCCTATGAAACTCATTTAGCTCTCTCTCTTGATGCAACCTTTGAGCCCTTTGCTCCTTGCTATAACTTGCAATGCACTACAATGCTATCCTTGCCAATCTCCTCTCCTCCTCAAGATTGGCTATGATATCGACTACTAGTCTTCGATAGTGCACTATCCTCGTCTGTTGGTTGTACTATGTAATAAGTCACCGGATGTCATCTGTGTACTCTGCCACATTAAGGTCAAGATCAAGGTCAAGATTATTCTCATTCGAGCTGGTGCCTGCCATATTGGTTGCCTCTTGACCCACTAGTTCTTTCGACTAAAGTTGTATCCCTAATCTTGGCTAATCTTTCCTAGTCCCAACAGTCTCATTATTCTCTCTTCTCTATATCTTTGTTTCTCATGTCTTGGGTCACTCTTTTGATTCTTAGGGTTTTACTCCTACTGGTGGGTTCATTTTTAGCTTAATATCCCTTAGTGTGTTCCTTGTTAATTCAACAGTTTGCAAATGTACAACACTTACATGCTAGCAGTGTGATGCAATGTGTGCTATGCAAAATTAGGATTTCTAGCTTTCACACATGCTTAAGTGTCTACAATGCCGAGTGTAACCTTTGATGAAGTCAACTACATCCAATCAATTTCTTACCATTTCTATTTTTGGAGGGGGTTTTGATTACTCCTAACAGCTGAAATTGGATCCTTCACAGGTTATGTCAGGTGATGTGATGGGCATTCAGCCAAGTGAGTCAACTTAGGTCTCTATCGAGGGTAGTAACCAATGGTCAGTTCTTTCAATCCCCCGTGGACTTCTAGGTCAAGGTTTTTGAGTGCAACAGTTCTATGGTTTCACCTAGTAGTCTAGATTTCAACCTAGTTATTAGTTAGCTAACTAGAAATAGGCCTTACAAATCTCAAAGTGGCCACAAAACAGCTAAAAATAGGATTTTGACAACTCTTCCAAGTCCTTGACTCAGTAGTCCAAGTTGTGAGACTCGGACTCGGATGAGGGGGGTGCCCATTCGAGTGTTTGAGTGGCTGCCCAAGGCCCAAGTTTGGTCTGAGTCCCAAGTGGTCAGACTCTCATCCAAGTCGGGACATCCGAGCAGGTCAACTAAAGTGGCTTGGACATCTGAGCCATGCCAAGACTCAACTGTCTAAGGCATGTGGTCGCCATCCAAGCAGTGCATGATAACACGCCGAATGGCACAAATGTCCACTTTAATGTCTTAATAATCAATACTTAATGCATCTAGGGTTCTAGAGCAATGCCACAATTAGCAATAAGGACTCAGAGTATACCTAGAAGGCTTGGATGTGGCAATGGCAAAGATCATAGGTGCTACTACTAGTAGAGATGTCACTCCTTGTATCTCTCTCAATAAATCTCTCTCAATCTCATTGAGTACAAATGAGCTCTCTCTTGCCCTTTTCACCTTTTATGTTCTCTCTTTCTCCCCTCACACTTTTGTTTTCCTTCCTGGATATAAAAGATCTCTTTCATTTCTTTCTTGTTCCCCTATTTCCTAGTTATCCAGAGAGTTATCTTTTTCTTCTTTTTCCTTATTTTCCAAACCTTAATGTCTCAAAATATGATCAAAATACACATCTCCTACTTTAACAAATGTATAGAAAGCTTCCTAAACCTAAACTAACCCATAAAAGAGATTGAATGGCCTCTGACTCCCTTGCTTCCTATCTAAAACCAAGTGTCATTTCGAAGATGAACTTTTACTTTGTCACTCGATTTGGAGTGTGCAAGCACTCAAGCTGGAATTCGTTGGTCTCGACAATGGAACCAAATTGTCATCGCACTCACGAGCAACCCACCAAGACCCATGGACCACTTATTGCTTGAATTTTTTCAAGCCCGGAGCTATGGCTACCTCTCACATAGCTATGTGCACTCTTTCACACACCAATGTAGTGAGCTTACCTTTGATTCTGATCAAATACCTCCTCCCATGAATCCGCTGATGGTTCCATGATTCAAGATGCACCCTCAAGCAAGCTCCATCTCCAAGCTTCGACCTCCATAGCCAAGCACATGAGAAGGGGAAAGATAAGAAAAATTATATAAAGAGAGGAGAAGAAGAGCTTCTCCCCATGGTTCCTTACTCTCTCATGCACACTCTCTTCCTCTCTCACACTCTCTCCCTCCCTCTCTCATGCACAAGAAGGAAGCAAGAGCAAGAAGCAAGAAGACAACAAGTTTGTCCACACACAAGAATGAGCTTCTTTATTCATTTCTTGACTTTTATACATGCCCTTATCCCCTCCTTGGGCGACCATCCCATTTTTGGTCCCATCCTTTTTCCATTCCTCTACTCTCTTTTTCTCTCATTCCTATTAGTGTAGGCCTCAACCCGTGCCTCTCATTCTTGACAATTTGCACGAGCTGACACTCTTTTACAAAATGGATTGCAATGTGCCCGATGCTTCTCTTGCTAGCATATCATGGTGCACTTATTATTGTGTGCTTCCTTTTACATTCGAAACTTTTTCCTCCACTTCATATCTTCGGATTTTTTTAATGATTGTGCCTTTCTCCTCCTCTTTCCTCTCGCCTTGGGACAATCTTTCATTTCCAAATTTTTGGGTTTTCCATCTTGGTCTTTTGAGGGTGTAACAATAGTAGTAGGTGGGAACTCTAATAGTCACAATGTGACCTACTTTTCCTTATTCTATTACCATAGAAAGAATAAAAAATAATGTGATAGTGATGGGTGGCTTGTGTGTGGGAAGTAATTACAAGATAAATGTAGATAGCTACGTACAAGAAACCTTTAACCGCCAACATATTGTGCTTTCTCACAAGAGGATCTAACTCATCAGGTGGAAGAAAGACCATTGAGAACCAAGATGACATATGTTATATGAAATTTTTTACTTGAAAAAGTGTTTTGTCACTATGGTTGTGCAGTTCAGTTTACTACTAAACTGAGGGAAGCTTGATGCAAATGAGGCTTGAGACTTCTTCTCTTAGTTGGAAATCAAGCTTGCATTGATATTAGTGTATAATCAAGAGGATAATGAAAAAAGTGAGAGAGGGTATCCTCCTATCCTCAGGGCATTAGCAAATATATGTAGAGGCAAAGTGAAAGAGTGACCATGATTGTTGCCATATACATTATGGATTGATCACACTACATATAGTGCAACAACAAGGTACATGCTAGTTGAATTAATGTATGGAAAAAACTACTTATGTCGATTGAATAGGTGGCTACTACTTGGACTATTTTGCCTTGGGAGGATGGGATGTCTAGGGAAGAGATGC
The DNA here is from genome assembly GCF_053477565.2 of Lygodium microphyllum. NCBI lineage: Eukaryota > Viridiplantae > Streptophyta > Polypodiopsida > Schizaeales > Lygodiaceae > Lygodium > Lygodium microphyllum. The sequence goes on along the minus strand of NC_141157.1, from coordinate 41,647,035 downwards.
ATGCTTTTCAAATTTGTCAATTAGAGAGAAGGCCAAATGACATAGAGGTAGTAGTTGAAATATTGAGTGCTGCAAGGCTTTGCAACAAAGAAAGTTTTGAAACAAAATCAAAAAGTCAAAACAAGGGCTATACAAGAGAAAGACTAGGTGCTTGTCTATGATTTCTTTTGTATGACCCCTCTCATAAAGAGTAATTTTGTGATGAGAGGGGTATTAAGAATCAGTTGACTTCCCCGTACACCCCACCCTAGAATGGTATGGCTAAGCGCATGAATATGAAAATTCAACAATGAATACGTATTATGCTGAGCTAGGCAAAATTAGCACAACATTTTTTGACCAAGGCAGTCGTACACTTGATTAATTGGTCCCCATGTACTGCTCTTAACTAGTATCAGGTTGTTGCAGAGAAGATATGCTTTTGGAAAACCTCCATCATGTGCTCATTTGGACATCTTTGGTTATGAGGCTTTCTGCCATATTCCCAAGGCCAAGTGCAATAAGCTAGATCCTAAATCTGTGAAATGCATCTTTCTTAGTTATGGGGATGTATGTGAGATGGGCTATCACCTATGGGATTCACATGCTCGAAAGGTTATCTGTAGCCATGATGTTGTTTTCCATGAGAAGAAAATGCATAAGCATCCTGAGCATGTCATTGAGGTATGCAGTGTGCTATTTCAAGAGGAGACTCCTGCTACTGTACAACCAACTAGACAGCCTGTAGCAGTGGCTCATGCTCCAATGGCCTAGGTCCTTGATGCTCCATAGGATGTATAGGCTCCACAACTTGTTTTAAGGTGGTCTACTAGAGATAGAGACGACAACCTACATGATTTGCACCCTTTATGGATTACGTTATGGTGGTGACAGATGTTGGTGAGCATCTTATTTATGTAAAACTATGCATAGAGGTATTAATAACTCTTGGGAGAGGGCCATGCAGTCAGAGTATGACTCGCTGCAAAAAAATCATACATGGGATTTGGTTACTTTGCCTAGTGGAAAGTGTGCTTTGCCATACAAGTGGGTGTACAAGTCGAAAAGTACCCCTGAAACCCTCAAGCTGACATACAAGGCCAGATTGGTTTCTAAGGGTTTCAAGCAAGGGCATAGTACCGACTTTGATGAAATATTTTCTCCCGTTTTGAAGATGACTATCCTACGCTTGGTACTAGCTTTGGTTGCTCATCTTGACTTGAATCTTTATTAGACGGATGTCAAGATGGATTTTCTTCATGGGGACTTGCATTATGAGATTTACATGGAACAGCCTAAGAGCTTTGCAGGCCTTGGCAAGGACAACCTAGTGTGCAAATTGAGAAAGATCCTTTATGGCCTTAACAGGTACCTAGGGAATGGTATCACAAATTTGATGCTTTTATGCATTTGCAAGGACATTCTTGTAGTCATATGGATCCATGTTAATATAGGAAGAAGGCTCTGATGGCCATCTTATGGTTTTGATGCTCTATGTGGATAATATGTTGATTTCTAGGAGTGCTCATGATGAGCTAGATGCCTTGAAAGATCAGCTCAAGAATAGCTTTGAGATGAAGGACATGGGACAAGCCTCATATATTCTTCAAATGCACATTATACATGATCGCTCTAAGGGGCTCCTTTACTCATCATAGAAGAAGTACATCCAAAAGGTCCTTGAATGGTTTCATCTACAAGATGTTAAGCCTATTGGTTGTCCTATAACCTCTCATGTGAAGGTTAGTCAAGCCAATTGTACACAGTTTGATGAGCAGAAGGCCGAGATAGCCAAGATCCCTTATGCATCAGCAGTGGATATTTTGATGTATGCCATGATGACCACTCGTCTTGACTTAGCATTCATAGTGGGAGTTGTGGCACGTTATATGGCTACACTTGGTAGATGGCATTGGGATGTTGTCAAGGGTATCATGAGATACTTGGAGGGCACAGCAATTGTGTGCATCTCTTATGGTAGCTAGGATATAGAAGTTGTGAGGTACACTAACTCTAATTATGCAAGACATGCAGACAATAGAAATTCCACCTCTGGCTATGTCTCCACCTTTGTTGGAGGTGTTGTTTCTTGGATGTCTAGGGTGCACAAATGCATGGCCCTATCTACTACTACAAAGGCAGAGTACGTGTTGCAGCCACTAAGGCTTGCAAGGAGACATACCTTAGCATTACTAATGTGGTTCCTACACACATAGAATTCTATGAGTGCTATTCAATTGGCAATCTTTCATGTAAAAACGAAGCATATTGAGGTGTGTTACCACTTTATTAGAGAGGTCATTGAGGACAAGTCCATTGAGCTTGTCAAGATTTCAACAAATCAAAATCTTACAGATCTATTTAATAAAAATGTTTATTAGCCGTGGGTTTTGTCTTTCATTAGAAAGTTAATGGCATTGGATAAGATGACATCTTTTCTCATCCTATTGTACTTATGCACATTTATACTTTGTCACTTTTTTCTTGTTCTCTCCTCACTAGGGCCACATTCGTCTTTAAGTGAGAGATTATTGGAGCCCCCACATATTGTGTCTCTCTCTCTTGCTCTTGCTCCTTCCACCATAGCTCTTGATTTTGCTCTGTGCTTCCACTTCACGGCTCACTCCCTTCAAATCCCCCATTTCTAGAAGGGCTCTAAGAGCAACATTGGATGATCTTGCATTCTATTCCTCGATTATCATTGGCCCTCTTGCATGCATACATACTATGCATTCCTTAGCACATTGACATGCATCTATCCAAATATTTGGCCACAACAAACCAACATGTAGAACCTTCTTCCTATAATTTCACATGAGAAACAACCTCCTACCAAACCTACATGAGCTTCTTACAACACTACAACATGTTCATGCTCAGAAACACATCTTCTCAATATTTGATCAATGCCTCTTTTGTATAGAACTCCCATGATAACTTGATCAATGCCTCTTTTGTATAGAATGCCTCTTTTGTATAGAACTCCCATGATAACTTGATCAATGCCTCTTTTGTATAGAACTCCCATGATAACTTGAAATTTTTACTCCTTAAAGCTAATCTTCTTCTTTAATCCCTTAATATATTTTTTTACATAATACCATCCACCAAAAAAATTATCATTTGTTCACAATAAAAATCAGACTCATGTACATAAACTCCTTAAGTCTCCATCCAACACTTGATTACTCACTCATAGAAGCTATGTAGATGTTATCCTACTTAGAGAGTCCACATTTTCATGTTCTTTTCTAAGGCTATGCACAATTTCATAGCCAAACTCTTGTAGCAAAAGCATCCACCTAGCCAACTAAGGCTTATCAAATAAGATATAAAAAGGCTTGATGATCTACATGGAAAATAATTGGATTTCTTGATAGATAGTGACAAAACTTCTATAAGAAAAAAGCCATGCCTAAGACTTCATAGTTCTTTTCAACTATTGTAAATCTCCTCCTAGCATAATACACTACTCTAAACCATCCTACAATCTTCCCTACAATGCAAATCATACACCAGCATCAAAAGCATCCACAAATAGATAAAAATGTAAATCCCACTATGGAGATTGCAAAGGGAGCAATGATAAATCTTCAAGATATTGAATGCTTTATCTTGACCTTCTCTCCAAACACATTGAATACCTTTCTTGGTTGAAGTAGTTAGAGGAGTATATATGTGAGTCAACAAACCTCATTACTTCTTAACCATTGTAAGAACTGTGTCTTTTTGAAATAATTGAATCTTTTAAGTGTTAATGACCATCCCTTATTCAAAAATAAGGTATCCAAGCAATAATCGTCACTTGGTAGCAAAAATAGTTTTGAATGGATTCAATGGTATGTCAAATTATCAACATCTTCCAAAGCATAATCTAAGATGCTATAAATGATCTATCTTTTTACCAAATACATAGAAATAATCTATCATGTGTAAGATATGGGTCAAACTTACCATCAAGGTGCATCCTAATCTAATTGTAACCTGAAAATTCACCCAAAAAACTATGAATTGCATGTCTCATAGCATGATTCGATAAAGAATCAATGAAAGGGAGAGAAAATGGATCCATGATGATAGTTGCATTTAGCTTTCTATAGTCACACATACTCAAAACTTTGTATTCTTTTTTAGTATGTATAACAACAATTGGCGACCATCAATAACTTTATATATACTGGTATAATAAATCCAACTCTGAGCAACTTCTCAATCTCCCCTTTAAATTTCTTCACATAGTTGGGGTCCATCCTGTACTACTTTAAACAATAGCCTTTGAATCCACTTTGATATTAATCCAATGTTTTTACACCTTTAGGTCAAAGCCCTTTATATCAATGTACTCCCAAGTAAAAAATATCTTGAAATTCTTGACAGAGCTTGCTATCAATCAGAATCTTCTTTCACAAAGATGCTCATCCTAATGGATTTAGAATCACCTATAAGATCTAAGTATACTCGCTACACCTCATCTTCCAATACTCTAGCCAATCTATTCATAGTATGGTCAGGCTTTAGCTCTTCTTCAATATTGGCTTATTGGCTCGCCTTATCCACGGCCGTCTCATTCTTTTTTGGCTCATTATCTCCTACCCAACAACATTTGGTAAGAGTCATGTAACCCCTCTATATAGAACTTTGATAACTTGAACCAAGTTCTACCCAACAACATTCAATAAGAGTCACTAGACTCTCCATACAGAGCACAACAAAGTTGACCCTAAATCTCAAACCTACCACATTGATCAACTATTTCTTTAAAATTTCTAGAGCTTGAAGTCTCCTCTAATCAACCATCTTAACTTAGAATGGTGCTAGAGTCAAGCTATGTGATTTATGAGCAACATAAAGTTCCTTAAGGATGATATTAACCCCTTATCCTTCATCTAATAAAACATCATGAAATTTTCTTCCTGAGTACTCCACTTGAAAGGTAGGTACCTTATAATCCACCACCTCTATTTGGATAGCAATAATTGCCTAGCATTATGACATGCCCTTTGTATCCTCAGTATACTTCTACCACACTTTTTCTTGGTTGGTCATGATTCTTGATAGTAACATTTCCATAAAGCCAAGGATTAAATCCAACATTTTTACTAAAGTCAATTGGAATGATAATTTCAACAAGACAGTTCATGAGAGCCCTCTTGCTATTCATTTAGATTTAAAACTTCTTGACTATCATCTTTCTACACTACAACGCCTCTTGCAAGCATTCTTATTTTTCAACAAGCTGATATCTTTCTCCCATTTCCTATAAAGGATTTGTGGGGCTATACTAATTCACCCCTCTTTTTCTCTTTAGTCTATGTACCTCATGTAATGGAGCTCCTCTAGCACGGGGGATTCACTAGTAGTAATAAGGAGACGTCCCCTGCATGCAAGAAATATATGAAAATACCCCTTATCTACCCCCTATTTATGGGACCTTACCTTATAAAATGTACCTTCCTTCCCTTAAATAACCCCCCTCCCTTACACTCACGTGGTACCATACAGTAAACCCTAGTGGACCCCCGTGTCCCCTAGCTTTCTCTTGCATATTTGAATCCATTTTCTTTCTTAGCTTTAGCTATGATAATGAGTGGAACTTGTGTCTCCTCAACAAGGCAATCCTCTATTATAATGTAATTTGAGCAATCTCAACCTATGTGTTGTTCCAGCACCTACTAACCTATAGGTTTCTCGTTTATGCATGAACCCTTCATTTATTGAACTTCCTTACATCTCTCCTTGAGATATTGGCCTATAGACTATCCTTCTGTGAACTCTTATTTAGGGATCTCTACTAAGAGAACTATTGCTAGTGCCGATGGTTGTTGGCTACAAAAGCAAAAGACTCTGTAACTTTTTTTTAAAGAAAGAGATTGTTGTACAAGTCGATTGAATATATCACTATTGAGAGTCAAGCTTCCTCCCATGCAAATTATATCACATTAAGCAACACCATAAAACTAGGATGTGCTCTAGTTAATTTTTAAATTAAAACTAAGGTCTATAAGCATGCAAAATGAGGGAAGAATAGTGATGTGGCCACAAAGAGGACTAGATGCCCAAGGGGAATACGAAAACTCTAACCCTAAAAATCATGTATATCATGTGTGTGCTAACATTGCTTTCTATCTCTCTTGCTACTTTATTATCCAAGTATATGAGAGTGAAGGAGAGAGAGTGAGGGAAAGTGTGTATAAAGTGAGGGATTTGTGGATAGTGAAAATCCATCCTTCTCTTCTTTCTTCATTATCTCCATCCCTTAATGGTTAGTTGAGAGTGTGAGCTAGAGTGTATGGTGTTGAGTTGTGAGGAAGTGAGAGACATGCAATGCAAAGATTTTCTCCATCTCTTTATCTCTTCTTGCTCATGGCATCAACTCCTCTCAAGCACATGGATGACAACGGAAGTAAGGAGGCGAGTACATGCATATATCACAGAGGGTAGCTTGTCAATGCAAATGGCTACAATGTGGTGAGTATTCCTATGTACATTTTCTATATTATATCAAGTCATTTAGATTTGTGTAAGCATGTGAGTAGGCTAGGTGAGAGATAGACGTATACTTTGTGTGTGCCCAAACATTTAAAACAATTAGAGTGTATCCCAATGGTCCCAATGTTGAGCTTGTAGAGTACAACATTTTGATTTCGTTGCCATGACCAAGAACAATGATCGAGAAAAAATTGGTTATGTAATCGCACTTGCATACCTTGCACAATGGAATAGGGGAGATGTGTATGTATCAGTCCTAAAACACACACAAATTGGTAGAATTATTTTTTTTGTTATAGGCAAAGGAAACACTTAGATCTTACATGAAAAGATGGTTCCTATTTCCTAATGAGCCCTGGACTCGCCCTGCACTTGATCCCATCGGCCTCGAAGGGAGTGGATGATGGAGGTCCAGAGCTCCGCTAGGGTCACCTGTACTGAAGGTCTCTCTCCGCCGAAAGCCACCTGACACCGCACCTTCCAGATATGCCAACCAGTAAGACTCCCTATGATTTCCCATACCTGAGAGCAGTCTGTTGTGGGTTTCAGTACCTGGCGAAAAGAGTTAGATTAAATGCATGCGGCATATTGAGCTTGGACAAAGTAGAGGAATGTAATAAATCAGTTCAAAATTTTGAATGCCCAATTGTGCTCACATGTACATTACAAAAACCTTTGCGCATGGGAGAGAGGAGGGGAGAGAGAGAGAGAAAGAGGATAAAAATTTAGAAAGATGTGGGGGATGAAAAAATTAAAGAGAGAGCGAGAGAGGAGAGAGGGAAGAGAGAGAGAAAGAGAGGATAAAAAATTAGAGAGAGAGAGAGAGAGAGAGAGAGAGATATATATATATATATATATATATATATATATATTTAGAGAGAGAGGGAGAGAGGGTGGCAGGAAATGAAAAAATTTTGGAGAGAGAGGGAACAATTTGATTGGGAGCAAGAGGAGAGAGAGAGAGAGGGGGGGAAAAGAAAATGTGTGTGTGTGTGTGTGTGTGTGTGTGTGTGTGTGTGTGTGTGTGTGTGTGTGTGTGTGTGTGTGTGTGTGTAAGAAAATCTCAAAATTTCAAAAGAGAAAGGGGGGAAAGAGAGAGAATAAATTTGAAAATGGAGGGGGAAAGAAAAGTTAGTGCGGGAGAGAAAATTAAAAAATTGAAGAGAGGTAATAAAAATTTGAGAAGAGAGAGGATTAAAAATTTTGTTTGCATTCTTATTTTTTCACAAAAGATGGAAGAAGGTTAAGTTTGCATGGGCACCTTTGGACTATGAGGAAAGGAGTGATCGCTTTACTATGACTATCCATTTGGATAATGAGGATGTAAAGTACTTGTCAATAAACAAGAAAACAGACATTGGTAGATGTAAGAGTAGGTCCTTAAATTTTATTTACAACCACGGATATGAAATCTTGATCTAGGATTAACGATGTATTGATTGGAAGAAGGGTAAAAAATCTTATAAATATGATGAGCTACCTCATCAAGCTATTGAAGTTTTCAAAGACTAAGAACCACATGAATTGTCAAATTTCATTGCCTTTGAAATCTTAATTTCTAGAAACGTGCCTTTTAATGCTTCAATTGGATTAAGATTTGGAGCCCTGTACTAAAACACTTAAAGTTCTAGATAATTGAACTCACAATATTCACAAGATCCTTTTAATAGAAGAAGGGCAAAAAAACCTTATAAATATGATGAGCTTCCTTTCTCAAAAAGGCATGGCTAAATAATCAAATATATAACATTCTCATTACTTAAGAATATTCATGAGGATCTTTGAGATTATCAAAGTTGTATGCACACCTTGCAAAATAGACAAAGATATAAGATTCTCCTAACTTAACTCACAATTTATAAGGGCATTTGAGAAATATAGAAAATCATTGAGATTATGTTGATTTTTATTGTATATAAGTGATGATGTATATAAAACTATAGTTTTTAAATTTCTTCCTCAAATATTCTCTGTTGGTGCCCTTCTAAGATATATCCCAGCATGTGCTTCCTTAATGTCATCCTAGAAGTCCTTGGAAGGCAGGGTTGGGCTTCTTTATCCTTTAGGAAGCTTTGTTGGGGCTTCCTTTTGGGAGTTCTTTGGTCTTATGCTTTTATGTTTGACCCTTCTCTTTTGCATTCTTAGAGATGTTTTCTTCATTTTATTTTTTTTGTTGCTCCTTTTCACCAAGTTTGTATCCTTCTTTAATCACTTAGTTCTCTTGCACTTTCTATTCTTGAGGACCTTTCTTTCCTCTTTTGGCAATTGTCTTTCAAGAGTAAACTAGATGGGACTCAAGATTCATCAAAACAACTAATGAAAACTATCAATAAGGGGAAAACTTCCCAAGAGGTCACTCATCCTAGCACTATTAGCACAAATGTGCACTTAACTAAAAGATTTCCCAAACTAGTTTATACCCATCTAGACCTTAAAACCTTAAGGTGATGGAGGCCTCTGGTCTTAGACAATTTGGATCATCTTACAGCTTGTCACCACTCCAACAAAGAATACATCATATTCACTTAGGGAGGACTGAACACTTTTGAAAACACAAAAAATTGGAAAATATGCACCAAAGAAGGCATTTTGGAGACAAAACCCTCCAACATGCTATATAGTCTAGCCTCCAAAATGCCTTCTTTGGTGCATACTTCCCAATTTTTAAGTATTCTTGCAAATGCTCAATCATCTCTAAGCAAATCATGCATATGATATCTAAATGAAACATGAGAAAGGCATACTTTAGGAGGATCAAAATTATTGTGTCATTTATCTCCTTCTCTTTTCGATGGAGGAACATGGTATCCTCTAGAGACATGGTCTAGTAATAGGCTACCCTCAACCCATCATCAACTACAACCTGATCTAGGATCCCATTAAGCCCTTTGCTATTTTCCTTCTCTAGGTCCATTAGATGATTCAAAATTTGTCCCTCGTCTCTTAGTATTTTAAATTCTAACCTTTTTGCCTCCTCCATTTGGATGTGTGTGTGCGCATGTGTGTGTGTGTGTGTGTGTGTGTGTGTGTGTGTGTGTGTGTGTGTGTGTGTGTGTGTGTGTGTGTGTGTGTGTGTGTGTGTGTGTGTGTGTGTGTGTGTGTGTGTGTGTGTGTGTGTGTGTGTGTGTGTGTGTGTGTGTGTGTGTGTGTGTGTGTGTGTGTGTGTGTGTGTGTGTGTGTGTGTGTGTGTGTGTGTGTGTGTGTGTGTGTGTGTGTGTGTGTGTGTGTGTGTGTGTGTGTGTGTGTGTGTGTGTGTGTGTGTGTGTGTGTGTGTGTGTGTGTGTGTGTGTGTGTGTGTGTGTGTGTGTGTGTGTGTGTGTGTGTGTGTGTGTGTGTGTGTGTGTGTGTGTGTGTGTGTGTGTGTGTGTGTGTGTGTGTGTGTGTGTGTGTGTGTGTGTGTGTGTGTGTGTGTGTGTGTGTGTGTGTGTGTGTGTGTGTGTGTGTGTGTGTGTGTGTGTGTGTGTGTGTGTGTGTGTGTGTGTGTGTGTGTGTGTGTGTGTGTGTGTGTGTGTGTGTGTGTGTGTGTGTGTGTGTGTGTGTGTGTGTGTGTGTGTGTGTGTGTGTGTGTGTGTGTGTGTGTGTGTGTGTGTGTGTGTGTGTGTGTGTGTGTGTGTGTGTGTGTGTGTGTGTGTGTGTGTGTGTGTGTGTGTGTGTGTGTGTGTGTGTGTGTGTGTGTGTGTGTGTGTGTGTGTGTGTGTGTGTGTGTGTGTGTGTGTGTGTGTGTGTGTGTGTGTGTGTGTGTGTGTGTGTGTGTGTGTGTGTGTGTGTGTGTGTGTGTGTGTGTGTGTGTGTGTGTGTGCGTGTGCACGCACGCACGTTTGTTCCTATCTTTGTATCCTTCCCAATGACATCTCCAATCTTTATTGTGGCCTCCTTGGGCTTCCTTGTACTTGAAATACTCAAAATTGCATAGATCTTTGTGGCTATTATGTGTGTTGCACAAGCAAATTATGAAACCTATACCTAAGGAGCTTTGTATCCTTCACAATGACATCTCCAATCTTTATTGTGGTCTCCTTGGGCTTCCTTCTACTTGAAATACTCAAAATTGCATAGATCTTTGTGGCTATTATGTGCGTTGCACAAGCAAATTATGAAACCTATACCTAAGGAACTTTGTAGTGTGCATATCTTTGTCCATCAAGGTTATCCTATGAAAATGGGAAGCACGGATACAACTACCTCATTGAAAGTGCATCAAGAAGTCCTCTACAAACTCTTGAGGCAAGCCAATGTAGTTATTTGCTAGCCCACATTGGCCAATACTTGTTATTGATATCATTGATTAGCCTCAAAAAGGGAGCTTTAGACATCAACATGTGGAAGGCCTTTTGTGCCTTTCTAATTACCCTCAAGGTATTCATTGTTGATTTAGTCTCTTCTTGAAAAACTCCAAGGCCTTTAAATATCCACTACTAGAAACCCCTTATTTCCCCTTTCCAAAGTTTCTAGCCTAAAACTCTTTTGCCTTCTTACCTAAAAAATGAAAATGTTGGTGTCTAGAGTCGATGATCCTTTCTCTTGGATAGATATGCTCTAAGCCTTTGTTGTGTCCTACTATGTGTCTTCTCTTAGTCGTGTAGCCTCTTGAAATTTTGTCTCCAAGTAGGCATGCTTTAGGCCTTTGTTGTGTCCTACTATGTGTCTTCTCTTAGTCGTGTAGCCTCTTGAAATTTTGTCTCCAAGTAGGCATGCTTTAGGCCTTTGTTGTGTCCAAGTAGGCATGCTCTAAGCCTTTGTTGTGTCCTACTATGTGTCTTCTCTTAGTCGTGTAGCCTCTTGAAATTTTGTCTCCAAGTAGGCATGCTTTAGGCCTTTGTTGTGTCCTAGTCTTACAACCTCTTGAGGATTTGTCTCCAAGGTAGGTATGCTCTAGGATTCTGTGTGTTAATACCAAGGCTCCTCTCATGTATTTCTTAGAGAAATCGAGTTATATCAGACTTAACAATGGTTAACTAGGACGCAATTTGACAATGTCAATTGCCTCCCAGTGTGTCATAGGGTTGAGTTAGTTTGGAGTATGCAAGTGACAGAAGATAGTGGATGTCCACTCCTTCATACCATGGCTCTCTCTCTCACTCTATGCACAAACACAAGAAGCTCTCTCTTTCACTCTCTCACATACATGCAGATGGAGGCAAACTTCTTCTTCTTCTTCTAAAATACAAATATTAGGGTGTACATATACCTGTAGCCATAATGAACTTATGCAATAATTCAAATATAGCAAGCTACACAACTATGCTAGCTACAATAGGTGTATATGCTTGCAACATCCATAATGAAGATCACCAACACATCTTATCAATCCCACTATTATGTGTCAATTGAGTAGACAAATCATCCTAGCTAGTCATATGTTGAGCGTGCCATTTGAAAACCCCCCTTGTGTTCAACCCAATGTGTTATAGTCCCAAGCAACTCCTAAACCTGTGTAGCTTCTTTGCACCCAATGACCTTGTAAAGACATCAACTATCTACTCATGAGTGCCAGCATATACAAAGTCAATCTCACCTACAAAGACTCTCTATTATGCAATGATAATGCACCTCAATTTTGCAAAATATGGCTACGATAATTTTTAATCAGTAAGGATGTGAGTTTAAACCCCCTATCACCGACTTCTCTCACAAAAAGTGCATCCAAACTATACTAGAAACTTTTCCTAAAGTTTTTGTATTTCTTGAACATGGCAATAATTGTGTAGAAGATGGAGATCACTTCTATCCAAGTATCGTTTCTTTGCTTGCCTACTCCATATTTTGCAATGATAATCTCTTCTACTTCCAAAGATCTCCATATGACTCCAATTTTGCAATGTAAAAGAGATTAGCACAAGAACATAAATATGGAGGCTAAAAATATCTCTCTTCTGTACCCTTCTTTACAAAGACTTTACAATGTATATAAGAATATGAAAGAGAGATTCCCAAGTCACAAAGTAAAGGTAAATGAAATAGGAATAGGTAGGTTGACAATAAAAACATGCAAATTGTAATAGTTGGAATATAGACTAACATCTAAGATGGAAAATAGATGGCCCAAGTTTTCCATATTTCTCATCTTCATACATATGGAATTATCATTTTGGTGGTTACAAATACATATACTTATTGAGCTTGACTTCTCATTGATATGTCCAAAATCATTGTCCATTAATTAGCATTTTCTTCAACACAACTTTGATTGGTGCTTAATTTCATATTGTCAAAAGGGTCTAAAAGTAGGTCTAGACCCCTCAACAATCAACAGCTAAAAATTAGTAGCAAGTCTTAGGACTCGAACTATGGATTTGTGTTCTACCATTGAAGATATTGGGTCTATAATCAATAGTTGAGTCCACATTAATACATTGGGTTAGTATTGAGTAATTTAGGTCATAGTACCCAAAAACATTCTACCACTGCCAATTCACCTCAATTTGGCACATAGCACATGGAGCCCTTTCTTGTCACATTTATATCATTCAACCTGGACAAATTCAATTAGCCACCATCATCATGCTAGAAGCAGTTATGACTCTCTCTAGGTCAAACTAATGGCATAACAAATGTGTGTGAACCCCCCATCTTACTCATAATGACCCCACTACTCAGAACTTCAAGATCCTACCAACTCGAATAAATATTGGCCAAACAAGGCATGATCTAATCATACTCAAATTCATAGACAACAGATTCAAGGATTGGCATGTGGCCTTGATTAATTAGCTTATAATTCGATTTTGGGTATATGGATCTCGAAGATGTTTTAGCATACTTCAAATAGAATACACATTGTTCCTAGCATTAGACAATACTTAAAAACAGGGGAAGAGAGAATCGCATAATACATCTTAACTCAAAATCTTATCAATGATGGCTGCTACTTTGCAAGGCACAAAGGTTGTCCCTACCATGCAAGCTTTGATACCAAATACTTAAATCTTTTATTTTGGTGGGCATGCAAACTTTGTACCACTAGTCCATTCACCCACTTTCCTTGCACGCATGTATGATGTGTCTCATGTAAACATTTACGTTGACAACTCATGCTTTTGAATATTGTGAGCTTGTTGTCTCAACGCAATTCTCAAGCTCAACTAGCTTGTCAACTCTCAAAACTCTCAATTCATCCCTTTAGTTAAACACATCTCATGAAGCATTATAGAGTGCAAAAAGCTCTCTTTGCATTAAAACCAGTACGAAGTGCAAAAAACTCTTGGCCACCCATTGCTTTTGATCACTTATTTTCTACCATTAAAGGATCATACTCACCACCCAATGCATTTTACCACTCCAAGGTACTCTACTTTTCTTATTTATATTACACTAGTCTACTCACCACCCAATGCATTTTACCACTCCAAGGTACTCTACTTTTGTTATTTATATTACACTAGTCCTCTACATAATAATCTTTTCATTGCCTTTTCGCATAAAATGAACCATGTATAAGTGTCATTTTTCCCTATGCACACCTTATAGCAAGAATGCATGGTATTTCTATAAGCATATAAAATATCCATGTCACCTACTCTTTCCAAGTGTATAGATATCTCATCGTCCCCTCCACTTAAATTCCATTTATTTTCCTCTCTTAAGGACCTCAACTTCTAAGTTGCTTTTCTAACTTTTTCAACCTTTTGCAATTCGTGCCACCAAATGCTTTATCCTAATAAATTAGGACATACACGTCTTTTTTCAATATAACTTGCATATCCTAATGCTTCATCTTGTCACAATACTCCCATCTTAACACCTAGTTTTATGTACATTGCTTGTAGTTTTACCTTGACTTCAAATGTTGCTAACTACCCTTACTAACTCATTGCTCGGAAATAAGAAAATGGATTCCATCAAGTTAATACCTCACAACTAATTAAAAGAAGGCCTTTAAGAAGTAAATAAACCTCAAGACATCACACCTTTCCAAAAGCTAAGTTTGTTCCCCACAAACTTTGTAAAAGGTCCAATTGTTCTAAACAACCTCTTCCTTAAAGATAATTTAGAAAAAGCTAACTAGCAAATATGATCTTTGTGCACTCATCGAGTTGTCACAAAATAAATTGTGCAAGCTAAAAACTAAAAACTCTTCAAGTCTATTACAAAAGAAGAGACATGTCACTTCTAACCCCTTTGATATCAAGCAATGACAACTAGTTTTATCATCTTGCAATTCCAAAGTGCTAAAATGTCATGACACGTCCACTTATTGAAGATTAAGTTAGATCAAAGTTGTCCTTTGAAGACCTATTTAAGATTCCTTGACCCTAGGCTTATTAGAAGTTCTAGAATTTCCAATGGCCCATCATTTGGAGAAAAGACTTTGGTCAATTAGAGATCATTGTCTTTGTAACTAAGATGGAAAGTTGGAATGTTGATGGTTGGCCCCAACACTAGCTATACTTCTTGCCAAAACTTAGATGGGGCAAGGGCAACACCTTGAAAGGTAACACATGACAAGGAATCTGAATTACACTCAACTTTTGTCCATTATACTATTCAAGATTCTAAAATATTATTTTGCCAAAAAAGCTTTGCACTCGACTTTGAAACAAGATGACAATATTAAAACTCAATGTCCTTGCTATGACAAAAACATTTAGAATTCTACAATTATTAAATAACACCTTGCCCATGCCTTGGGACTTAAAATCACACTAGAACTTTAAAACAAACTCTTTAAGGGCACCACAATAAGACTCGTTTGTTACAAGGACTCCTACGAGTATCATAGCAAGGGTTTAAAATAAAAGAAACTATTTCACATCAACAAATTTTGTACTTTAGTGGGCTCAAAATTTTGAATATCCTATCACAACACATATCTTCTTCATTAAGGGAAAAAACCCCTTCCACTCCCTAAGGAACACTATTCTCACAAAGAAGAAAGAAACCTTCCACTCCCGAGGAATCTCGATGAACACAAGCCCTACTATCTTAAAAAACTCACTTGCAATCCCCAAAGGATCTCAATGAACACAGCCCCTACTATCATAGAGAACTTATTTCTAGCTCCCCTCCTTAAGCCTCAAGTCTTATATTCTTTTCCTTGCATAATAAATTCCTCTCTTGGTAAAGGCCCAAGACTTGAACTAAATTTACAATTCGCAATGGACAAGTTCATCCCCCTTACCATATACTTCATCCTTAGAGGCGGTACTGTCAAATATAAATAAGCATTGGAGACAAGTCTATCACCCTTACCATACCTTATATATAGAAGGCCATGTAAGCACTCTTAAGACAACATGGATTCCCACAAAAGTCCTATCCAAACATTTGAGTTATATTGAGATATTTGTCCAATGTTCCAAGGAAATTGCATGTCACAATGGGTGACATGTACTACTGTGCACAAGATTTACCTAAAGACCTAAGGAAACAGGGCATCCAGGTTGAAGTTAAATAATACCTTCTTTAGCTTCTTCGGTGAGAAGCAATGTATACTTCCTGTGTTACTGATTTGGATAGCATATACAAAAGTACCACACTATAAAGGCGAAGAAATGGCTTGCTGCATGTTTGAAGACTCTACAAATAGTCATAAGTTTGTAGAGGGTTTCACAGTAAAAGAGAGTGCATGAGGTGAAAAGACTGGAGGAAAGCTTATAAGAAAAGAGACTGCATATCAAGAAAACATAAAAGTTTTCAAGGAGTTGTTGCAATTTGTGGGAGGGGATAGCAAAAAGATGGTTTTAGGTTCATGTTGAAAGGGAGATAAAGGGCAGGACAGGCAAAGACAGGAAAATGAAAAAGGTTCGACTTTTTAATGAAACAAAGGTCATACAAAATGCAAATAAACCACAAAAACTTGAGGCAAAGTATCACTACACATACAGCAAACAAATACTAAGGAGATCTTCACTCTTGAAAAAACGCATTAAAAAGAGCTCTGTTAGCTTCGAAGCTGATCCTAAGCTTAACAAGCTAAGAAATGAGACAGAGAATAGCTGAAGCAAGGGCGAAACAGATACCTAGTCATCAATCAACCAAAAGAAGAACAAGAAGAGCTGTTACAGAAGATGGAAAAAACACAATCCCTGCTTCAGCTCAAGCATGATATGATGGCTTGCAAACTTACTGTTATTACAGTGGTGTGTCATTCAGATCCGTTTATGCCAAGTACAGATATCTAGTCTACTTTCCTTGTAAAAAGACCTTGAGGTCTGACACATGAATAACCAACACAGGGTTGACAACAAGCCACAGATCCGTTTATGCCAAGTACAGATATCTAGTCTACTTTCCTTGTAAAAAGACCTTGAGGTCTGACACATGAATAACCAACATAGGGTGGACAACAACCCACAGATCAAGTATGATAGGATGACCTGAGAACTTATTGTTATGAGAGTCGTGTCATTCTGATCTGCCTTTTGTGAGGTACAGCTCTCTACTCTATTTTCCTTGAAAAAAAACCTTGAGGTCTGATACATGAATAACAACAAAGGGTCGACAAGCCACAGAATACAGGATACATTGCATAGCATGACAACCTCACTGCACTTTACCAGAAAGGTAGATATAGTATATATGAACACATGCAAGCATTAATAGCCTATTTGACACATTCAACATACATGAAGCTTTCTCAAAAATCAACTTTGCTAATCTATATTTTGAGAAGCAATTATCTTGCTGCCACATTACATCACATAAGAACAAATGGTTCAGAAACAGATGGCCTTTTGTTTGGCCAATACTACCTCATACCGCCATTATCTGCGCCATAAACATAGGTGTGACAGCTCGGAGGTAACACGAGCCTGCCACAGTACATGCTGTCCCTGGGTCTACTTGGATGTCAAACTGGAGCATGTAATGCTGGTTTCCATCTGCACTCCAAGCTTCCATGCATTGCAAAAGCGGCTGGCCAAACACCCTTTTATGAGACAGCTAGCATACACAGGCAATGCAGCCACAGAGGAAGGCCTCAGTGAGGTCTGGTACACAAATGTGATCTGTCCAGTGTGGGATGATAGTTACGTTTACGACCTGGACTACTGGTATCCCAGGAAGGGATTTTGCTTCCGTGCATGATCGGGAATCAACCTCTCCAAAATCTCAGGAGTGGCACCCTTTAGTTCTGCAAAATAGAATTAGCACCCAATATTCACATTTACTATAATGAGACTAGGAAAATCAGAATTTGTTCCAACTTCTTCAATTACTCTTTGGACATATATCAGTAAAGCAAAGCATAGGGTTAGAATGTTTATAATAGCACACCTTAGAATCTAAGAAATACTGCATTTTCAAAGATTGGATAAGTACAAAGGAATACCAGGTGGCTTGAAATCAAACAGTGGAGGCAGAGGGCGACCATTTGGCAGTCGAGTGTTAGGATCACGTAGCTCATCAAAGAAGGGATGAGCACAGGCTTCCAGCTGCATATTTCAAGCATAAGAAAGAAGTAAAGCTTTATCTTATGGCATAAACAAAACCTGGGTGAAACAACCTTAAATCCTGTCCTTAACAAACTTACTGCTGTAAACCGAAGATTTGGGGAGTATTGCAGCAGTCTGGAGACCAGATCCACAGCTTCAGGTGGCATTCTTTTATGAAACATCTGCACAAATTTTCAATCAATCTCCTCTCCTTCTTCCATGTGCCTGTGGGTGTGCACTAGTTCATGTGCTCTCTGCATGTATACACAGCTCTGCACTTACCTTGTGCCAAGGATGGGCTTTGATTTGTGGAAATTTAAATTCCACATAATTAGGATTCATGCATTTGATCTCCTCTCGGGTAGGAGTACCCAGAACCTGTAACCTTAGATGTTAGAACTGAGTGTTTTGAGGCAGGATTTCATCCATGTCACAGACGAGCTTAAAAAATAAGAATGATGATTCAGTAGCTCTGAGAATTGCTAGTTTGAATTATAGCCCTCTGTCTCACATTAGCATAGCTTTAGAAAGAGTACCATACCTTAATTATCTCCACCAGTTGGTCAACTCCACTTTCTCCAGGAAAAATTGGCTGGTAAAGCATATGGCACACAAAGCAAGAAAAGTGAGAAGCTTGATGTATTGGCACTTACAAACTCAGATAGCCTACAGAAAGAGATGAAAGAAATGATCACCTGCCCAAGCATCAACTCAGCCATGACACAGCCAGTAGACCAAATATCAATTGCTGTTGTATATTCCACAGCTCCAAAAATAAGTTCAGGAGCTCGATAATATCTTGAGCAGATATAAGATATGTTTGCTTCTCCTTTGACCTATAAGCAAGTAAACATGAAAAGGGGACACCAGATGATCCACTGAACACAGAGCAGTTGAAACAGGTCCTACCAGTATTTTAGCACTCCCAAAATCACATAGCTTGAGCTGGTGAGTGTGCGGATTCACCTACACGAAAAGAAAATTATGGAATGTAATCAGGAATTCTTACAAATGCAATCCTCTGCATTTGACAAGTAGCAGTTGTTAGACACGGACAATGCAAGTACAAGAACAGCTTCCAAGCAATCTAGAGCAGAGATAACATCTGCAAGCTACAATGATCCATCATCAAAAATCAAAAGGGCACACATACACACTTCTCTCACACAAACTCTCTTTATTTGGGGAAACACACGCATGTGTGCAGATACACAAGAGCACGTCCAAATTATTGCATGTACAGACAGACTCAAAGGCAGCAGAGACACGAGAATAAAACCTTGATAACTTATTATTTGTAGTCCTAACACAGATCTACTTGCCAGTAAGTTTTGTGGCTTGATGTCGCGATGGCAGACACCCATTGCTCCATGAATATAAGCAAGAGCCCTACATATCTGTAAAGAAAGTACATTGCTCCATCAGGCAATTTTCCATAACAACGCAAATGTGGTGTACAGTTCAATGTGGGAAATTACCTGGTAAGTGTACAATTTGACAAATAAAAGAGGTATTCTTTGACTCATCCTGTTGTAATGCTTTGCAATTCTGTATACTGTCTCAGGAACATATTCCAGGACAAGGTTCAGAAAGACCTCATCCTTCTCAGTTGAGGAATAGAAACAATGCTTCAAAGACACGATGTTTGGATGGTCAAGAAGCCGCATAATCTGCAGCTCCCTGTTTTTGTATCTTTTGTCCTGAAGGACTTTTTTAATGGCAACAGTGTCCCCAGTCTCCAAACATTTCCCCTGCAGGTTTGCACACATAATCGAAGTCAGCAAAGCTCAAAACAAGGTAATGGCAACCGTATCAGCTTTGCACAAGGAACAAGTTCTTCCTGAGGAATGTGTCCTCTGTGTCCTCGCATGCAGATAAATTCATGCAACGCCTTGCAAGATGAAGCTCACTTACTTGAAAGACAACCCCAAAAGAGCCCGTACCAACAACACGCTCGGCCATGTAGCTGATGGTCTGCAAGGCAGCCATGGCAAAAATTGGTGAGGAGGATAAAACAGGAGGATTTTCGAATTAGACACCACATCACGCTAAGATTGGCATGATAATAACGCTACAGAGAGATGAGAACCTGCTTTGGCTGACCATTCTTTCCTCCTATAGTGGTAACAATTATGTGGCCAGTCTCTGCTCCATTTCCATCTACCATTGCAGCTTCGATGTCCTGCGTCGGCAGCACATGGACATTCACACAAATCTATCAAACGGATGAAGAAAGCAAAAGCCTGATCCAGAAAACTATGCGACCAACAGGTATACAACACAGGTAATGAGCTGATCTGGGTGAATTTTGCCAAAGGGATGCCTGAATTCAAACACAACACAGAACACCGGCTGAATTGCGTACCTTGTCATCACCATTGTCCGGGCGGTCGCCTCTGATTCTCATGCCATGCATCTCTTTGGGCAACTGCTCCATAGCTCCAGGTTTCACTCCGATCACAACACAGGAAGCCGATTTAAGATTCCGGAATGCAAATCGTGGCAGATTTGAGCTTCCGGTCTGCAAATTGAGCAATTTGGGAAGGGGGGGAGAAGGGGAGAAGGGGGAGAAGGGGGATAAGGTCAAACAGAGAAAGCAGCCAGGAGGGCTGTAGACATAAAGACCTGTCTACAAGGCCCCCCGAGGACACACAGCTAGGAAAGAAAAGTAATATTTCCGAGGATGGAAGAGAAAGACGGGTACTATTGGTCGTGTATCATTGTAAGCAGGAAGAAGGAAAGGCCGGGCACAATGGGGGGGAGGGGGGGGTGCTTGGTGAGGCGGAGAGGGGGGTGCTTGGGGAAATGTGAATCTGTGTGATAGTTTGCTGTGTTAGGGCAGGGAGAGAGCGCAGAAATGGTGGATCTGGAAAGTAAGAGAGAGAGAGAGAGAGAGAGAGAGAGAAGAAGAAGGGGAAGAGAGAGAAAGAACTTGAAGGAGAGAGAAGCACAGAGGAAGGAGAGAGAAAGAGAGAGAGGGAGGGAGATGTACGCACAAATCGAGAAAGGAGAGCAAAGATAATAATGATGGTTTGGCCTTGTATGGAGCTGGGCTGGGCTGGATGGTGGGCACTCCTCAACTTCTCAAACCGAGGAAGAGCCTAAGCCCCCGGTTACACACCGCGATTTGGACTGCCATTTCCGAAAAAAGAGAGCATCCGCCGATGACATCTATATCTACTTATCATTTTCGCTAGAGGTTCGGTATCTCCCGAACCTCCACAAGCCTCCATGGTTGTCCCAAGCCTAGATTTGAATTTTGAATTGCAAGCGCATGCATGAGGGTTGAGGTGGCTTTAATGTTCCCCACGTCCTCACGTCCTCCCTCTTTCATGATGAGGACGAGTGCATATATCCAAGCTTCGTTCGTTGTTCAATGGTTCAATTCGTCGTTGAATCGTTCGATCGCTCGATCGCTCGCTCAGGCATTCACCAAGTCGTTCATCAAGGCGCTCCTCGCTCGCTCGCTCGCTCAGGCATTCACCAAGGCGTTCATCAAGGCGCTCCTCACTCGCTCAGGCATTCACCGAGGTACTCCTCACTGGCTCTCTCTCTCTCTCTCTCATAACACCTCTGTGAGAGCCCCCCGCCCCCGCCAAGTGCCGTGCCCCAAAATCTGGCGCCCCTCCCCCACCCCGCCAAGTCGCTGTCTCTCTCCCCTCCAAAATCTGGCGCCCCCCCCCACCCCGCCAAGTCGCTGCCCTCCCTCTCTCTCTCTCCCTCTCCCCTAGCCTTCGAACCCCCGCCCGGTGCCCTCCAGCCTGTGCCCTCTCGGCTGTGCCCTCCCGTCACGCCTGTGCCCTCCCGCCTGTGCCGGTGCCGTGCCCTCCCGCCTGCCGTCCGTCGTCGCACTCGCCGCCGTCCGTCTGGTCACGCCCGCCATCACGACCTCCCTCTCGCCCGGCGTCCCGCTCGCCCCCTGTCCCGTCCGCCGTCGCGACCTCCTGCTCGCCCGGCGTCCCGCTCGCCCCCTGTCCCTTCCGCCGTCAAGTTATTATTATTAATAATTATTATATTAGTTAGTTTCTTAGTTTCTTAGTTATTAATTAGTTTCTTAGTTATTAATTGTTATAGATTAGTTAGTTTCTTAGTTAAGTTAGTTAAGTATCTACTTATCATTTTCGCTAGAGGTTCGGTATCTCCCGAACCTCCACAAGCCTCCATGGTTGTCCCAAGCCTAGATTTGAATTTTGAATTGCATGCGCATGCATGAGGGTTGAGGTGGCTTTAATGTTCCCCACGTCCTCATGTCCTCCCTCTTTCATGATGAGGACGAGTGCATATATCCAAGCTTCGTTCGTTGTTCAATGGTTCAATTCGTCGTTGAATCGTTCGATCACTCGATCGCTCGCTCAGGCATTCACCAAGGCGTTCATCAAGGCGCTCCTCGCTCGCTCGCTCGCTCAGGCATTCACCAAGGCGTTCATCAAGGCGCTCCTCGCTCGCTCAGGCATTCACCGATCGCTCAGGCATTCACCGAGGTACTCCTCACTGGCTCTCTCTCTCTCTCTCTCATAACACCTCTGTGAGAGCCCCCCGCCCCCGCCAAGTGCCGTGCCCCAAAATCTGGCGCCCCTCCCCCACCCCGCCAAGTCGCTGTCTCTCTCCCCTCCAAAATCTGGCGCCCCCCCCACCCCCCCACCTCGCCAAGTCGCTACCCTCCCTCTCTCTCTCTCCCTCTCCCCTAGCCTTCGAACCCCCGCCTGGTGCCCTCCAGCCTGTGCCCTCTCGGCTGTGCCCTCCCGTCACGCCTGTGCCCTCCCGCCTGTGCCGGTGCCGTGCCCTCCCGCCTGCCGTCCGTCGTCGCACTCGCCGCCGCCGTCCGTCCGGTCACGCCCGCCATCACGACCTCCCTCTCGCCCGGCGTCCCGCTCGCCCCCTGTCCCTTCCGCCGTCAAGTTATTATTATTAATAATTATTATATTAGTTAGTTTCTTAGTTTCTTAGTTATTAATTAGTTTCTTAGTTATTAATTGTTATAGATTAGTTAGTTTCTTAGTTAAGTTAGTTAAGTTATTAATATTAATTGTTATTTTTATTGTTAAATTGTTAAATTAATATAGTTAGTTTATTTATTGATTATTGTTGATTGTTGGTATTAGAATAGATTATTTTAGTTGTTAGATTTTATTGTTATTATTTTATTTTGTTGTTTGTTTTTATTAGTTATTAGTTATATTAGTTATTAATTAATTAATTATTAGTTAATATAGTCATTGTTATTATTTTATTATTATTATTAGTTAATTTGTTATTTTTGTTTGTGAAGTGGATGTGAATGTTAGTTATAATTTATTATTTTGTTATGTTATGATGATATGATTATGATGGTATTATTTATTATTGTTTAGATATGATTTGTTTTTTATGTTGTTAGTTTATAGATTATAACATTTGTTAATTTTATTGTTAAATTAATTAAATTAATATAGTTAGTTGATAGTTGATAAATGTTAATATTTGATTAATAATGTGAAAAAATTAATTAAATTAATATAGTTAGTTGATAGTTGATAAATGTTAATATTTGATTAATAATGTGAAATAGTAAATATAAATAAATAGATAAATGTGAAGTGGATGTGAATGTTAGTTATAATTTATTATTTTGTTATGTTATGATGATATGATTATGATGGTATTATTTATTATTGTTTAGATATGATTTGTTTTTTATGTTGTTAGTTTATAGATTATAACATTGTTATGATGATATGATTATGATGTTATTAGTTTATCGTTGTTGTTTTTGGTATTGTTTTATTTAGAGTTAGAAGAGTTAGATATTGTTTTGGTTATGTTAATAGTTAATAGTTAATTAATGTTAGAGGTAATATAGCTAATAGTTATAGTTATAAATAGTTATTAGATTTACATATTATTGTTTTATATTATTGATGTTGTTGTATTGTTTATTATATTATATTATATATTATATTGTATTATATTATATATAATTACTGTTGTGTTTATTACCAACAAATTGTGTTAATGGTTGTTATTTTATCATTGTTATTTCATTTATTGTTTATTGTTGAGTTATTGTTGTGGTATTATTATTGTTATTTTAATTGTTGGCTTGGTTTTTGTTTTTTTTTTTTTTGGTTTTGTTTATTTATTTATTATTTATTTGAATATTTGAATGGATGTGAATTTGAATATTTGAATGTTAAATGTTAAATCAAATAGTTAATATGAATGTGAATGTTAATGTTAATGTTAATGTCAAGGTTAATGTGAATGAATGTTAAATAGTTAAATAGTTAAATGTATTGTTTATTGGTTTATTGTTGTTTTATTATTATTATTATTATTATTATTATTGTTATTATTGTTTTATTATTATTATTATTATTATTATATGATATAGTTGTGTAGTTTTGTTACTAACAAATTGTGTTGTTTGGTTTTATTATTATTAATTATTACAATATTATATAGTTCTTATATATAGTTTTGTTAATGGTTGTTATTTTATCATTGTTATTGTTAGTTATTGTATTATATTATATTTCATTTATTATTTTATTTTTATTGTTAGTTATTATATTTTATTATATTATTTTCCATTTATTATTTATTTATTGTGGTATTATTATTGTTATTTGTTGGTTTAGATTTTATTTAAATTTGAATATTTGAATGGATGTGAATGTGAAATAGTGAATGTGTATGTGGATGTGACATTATTATTATTATTATTATTATTAATATGAAATAGTAAATGTGACATTATTATTAATATTAATTAATGTGAATGTGAATGTGGATGTGAATATGAATGTTAAATGTTAAATTGAATAGTTAAAGTTAATGTTAATATGAATGTGAATGTGAATGTTAAATAGTTAATGTCAAAGTTAATGTTAATGTGAATGAATGTTAAATAGTTAAATGTATTGTTTATAGATATTTTATAATAATGATGAATGAATGAATGAATGATGATGATGATTTTATTATTATTATTCTTATTATTATGATGTAGTTATTATGTAGTTTTGTTACCAACAAATTGTGTTATTTTATTTTATTTTATTTATTGATGAATGTGAATGATGAATGATGATGTTAAATAGTTAAATGTATTGTTTATTGGTTTATTGTTGTTTAGATAGATATTTATATTTATAATAATGATTAATGATGAATGAATGAATGATGATGATGATTTTATTATTATTATTTTATTATTATTATTATGATATAGTTGTGTAGTTTTGTTACCAACAAATTGTGTTAGATAGATAGATAGATATTAGATTAGATAAACTAATAAACTACTATTAGAATTAGATATTAGATATTAGATTAGATAGATAAACTAAATATCATAATAATAATAATAATAAAATCAATTAGTTTATTTATTGGTTTACTAATTAGTTTATTAGTTTGGTAATTAGTTTATTGGTTTATTTAGTGCTATCTAATTAGTTTATTGTTTCATTTATTATTTTATTTTTATTGTTAGTTATTATATTTTATTATATTATTCTCCATTTATTATTTATTTATTGTGGTATTATTATTGTTATTTGTTGGTTTAGATTTTATTTAAATTTGAATATTTGAATGGATGTGAATGTGAAATAGTGAATGTGTATGTTAAATTAATTAAATTAATTAAATAGTTATTAATGTGAATGTGAATGTGGATGTGAATATGAATGTTAAATGTTAAATTAAATAGTTAAAGTTAATGTTAATATGAATGAATGTGAATGTGAATGTTAAATAGTTAATGTCAAAGTTAATGTTAATGTGAATGTGAATGAATGCTAAATAGTTAAATAGTTAAATGTATGTATTGTTTATTGGTTCATTGTTGTGTAGATAGATATTTATAATAATGATGAATGAATGAATGAATGATGATGATGATTTTATTATTATTATTATTATTATTATGAATTATGATATAGTTGTGTAGTTTTGTTACCAACAAATTGTGTTATTTTATTTTATTTTATTTATTAATGAATGTGAATGATGAATGATGATGTTAAATAGTTAAATAGTTAAATGTATTGTTTATTGGTTTATTGTTGTTTAGATAGATAGTTAAATGTATTGTTTATTGGTTTATTGTTGTTTAGATAGATATTTATATTTATAATAATGATGAATGATGAATGAATGAATGAATGATGATGATGATTTTATTATTATTATTTTATTATTATTTTGTTACCAACAAATTGTGTTAGATAGATAGATAGATAGATATTAGATTAGATAAACTAATAAATAAACTCCTATTAGATATTAGATATTAGATTAGATAGATAAACTAATAAAAGTAATCTAAATAATAAAATAATATCTTAGTTTATTTATTGGTTTACTAATTAGTTTATTAGTTTGATAATTAGTTTATTGGTTTATTTATTGTTATCTAATTAGTTTATTGTTATCTTTATCTAATCTAACTAATTAGTTTTATCAGTTTATTGTTTTGTTATCTTTATCTAATCTAACTAATTAGTTTTATCAGTTTATTGTTATCTAACTAATTAGTTTGATTAGTTAGTTACTTTGTTTGTTTGTTTATTAGAAGATAGATTTATTAGTTAGTTAGTTAGTTTGTTTATTAGATAGATTACTAAATATTGTTATCTAACTAATTAGTTTTATTAGTTTATTGTTATCTAATCTAATTAGTTAGTTAGTTTGTTTATTAGATAGATAGATAGATTACTAAATATTAGATTAGATAGATATTAGATTAGATTAGATAAACTAATAAACTACTGTTAGAAAGAATTAGATATTAGATTAGATAGATAAACTAATAAAACTAATCTGAATAATAATAATAATAATAATATAGATATTAGATTAGATAAACTAATAAATAAACTACTATTAGATATTAGATATTAGATTAGATAGTAGATAAACTAATAAAACTAATCTAAATAATAAAATAATATCTTAGTTTATTTATTGGTTTACTAATTAGTTTATTAGTTTGATAATTAGTTTATTGGTTTATTTATTGTTATCTAATTAGTTTATTGTTATCTTTATCTAATCTAACTAATTAGTTTTATCAGTTTATTGTTATCTAATTAGATTATTGTTATCTAACTAATTAGTTTTATTAGTTAGTTAGTTAGTTTGTTTGTTTATTAGATAGATTTATTAGTTAGTTAGTTAGTTTGTTTGTTTATTAGATAGATTACTAAATATTGTTATCTAACTAATTAGTTTTATTAGTTTATTGTTATCTAATCTAATTAGTTAGTTAGTTTGTTTATTAGATAGATAGATAGATTACTAAATATTAGATTAGATAAACTAATAAACTACTGTTAGAAAGAATTAGATATTAGATTAGATAGATAAACTAATAAAACTAATTTGAATAATAATATATAAATAATAAAATAATATCTATATCTAATTAGTTTATATTTATATTTATATTTATATTTATATCTATTATTATTGTTATCTAACTAACTAATTAGTTTTATTTTATTTTATTATTATTATTGGTTTTAATATATATCTAGATCTAGATAATAATAAAAATAAAATCTAAATAAAAATAATAGTAAAAATATAATATCTGATTAGATTTAGTTTGTATTTTAGTTTTAGTTATTAATATTTATTTATGATTTATGATTATGATATGATTATTTTTTATCTAATTAGTTTATATGATGATGATTATTATATGATTATTTTTTATAAACAAATAAAATCAGTTTATATGATGATGATATGATTATTTATGATTGTTTTTTATTTTTTATCTAATTAGTTTAGATGAATATGATGATGACGACAACGACGATGATGACTAATTGGTTTATATTGTTCATTTTATGTAATGTAATATCTAATCTAATATCTAATCAGTTTATATTTAACTAATTAGTTTATTATTAGTGATGATGATGATGATGATGATTATTATTATTATTATTATTATTATTATTATTGTTGTTGTATTTTTTATTAGTTTATTTATTGTTAGTTTATAATTTGTAATTTATTGTGGTCTTATTTTATTTAGATTAGATAAGATAAACGTTTTAGGATATGTGGGTAAAACTATCCTTTGCAATTCGTAGGGCATTATTCAAGTTAGAAAGCTATTGTTAATTATATTACTATTTACTTATTCGTGGTCGTGACTTTCATTGTTGAGAGATACAACTATCCTTCAGATCAACTCATTGCGATCTGTGGGGTTGGCATGGATGTGGTAGCCCTTCATGGCATTAAAAATTCGTTATTGACGTTTTCTCATTATAAAATGGATATATCCATTGTGACAAAAAGCCTAATGTCTCAATTAGGAAGCCATGAGAATTTGCTTGAAATCTGATCCAAATGCATCTTGAAGACCCACTTGAGTCCTGTGTGGGATAAACAAATTCAAACCTCGCTTTAGATGCTACTTACTATAGAAAATTCTATTTTATAGTCAATCTAATGTCATCTACGATCTTTCACTGTTTGAGCATTGGAAGTTAATGCACATATGTTTAAATTTAATGCATTGGAAGTTAATCTAATGTCATCTAGGATCTTCCATTGTTTTTAATTTTTAAGATAAGATAAGAATAGTTGATATGCACTTGGATGTTGACGTATGTGTTTTGCGCAGCATGGAGGAAAAAAATGCGTCTGTAGCAAATGTTGTGCAGTGCGCTTCCAGTTTGCAAATGAATGTGTGCAAAGGGAAAGAGGTTATAAGGAGGAAAGCAATTCGTCGTGCACTTAGGCATGTTGGAGGATATGAAAGTTCTGTTAGTTTTTTGAGATTCATTCATCGCTTCGATGGGCTTGAGAAGCAAGTAAAGGCACTATTTCGACGTCAAAGGGCTTCGATTTCTCTTGGTGAAAGCATTGATAGCCGTCTACAGAGGATTGAGAGAATTTTGGAGGAGAAATATGAAGGGAACCTTTGTGATGGGGTGAGGATACATGATGAGATGGAAGAAATCAAGGGTTACATGGGCGAGATATATGAGCATGTCCGAAAGTATTGGCCACGTATTGGATCCTTTGATGATCATGATGAGAAGATGAAAGATCTTATTGACAGTGCTGGTCGTATAGAGGATGGCGTATGTGAGTTAATTGCTCACAAGAATGAAAATGTTTCCCTTGATGTGCAACTTACTTCTTTGAAAGTTTCCCTTAATAGGTTTTCGGCAATGTTAACCCAGATGAATCACCGTGTGGGTTCATTCCCTTTCACTCGAGAGCATTGCCCTTGATATGCAATTTGCTTCTTTCAAAGTTTATCTGGATAGGTTTTTGGCAATGTTAACTTGGATGAGTCGCCGCTGCATAAGCACATCCTTGAAAACCTCCGTTTTGAAAAACATTGTCTATCTCTTCCAAATTGAAAATTGCTACATACTTGATATATATAATCTTTGTAAGACTTTTTAAATGAGTTGTGTAAAGACTTTTTAAATTGATGAAAACCTCCATTTTAATAAACATTGTCTATCTCTTCTAAATTATTAAGATTTTTTTATTTTTGATCTCAGTTTGATAGTTTAGATTTTCATCTTTTCACCTTGGTATTCATCTTTGGATCTTTAACACGTTCGAGCCTTTGCCAAGATCTATGTATGGATCTAAACGAATGAACATCCATTAGTAGGGCTTGCACAGAGAGAGAGAGAGAGAGAGAGAGAGAGAGAGAGAGAGAGAGAGAGAGAGAGAGAGAGAGAGAGAGAGAGAGAGAGAGAGAGAGAGAGAGAGAGAGAGAGAGAGAGAGAGAGAGAGAGAGGAGGTAAGGCATGACTATATATTTGGTGAGTGTCATGTGTACATGTGGATGAATGGACATCCATTGAAGAGGGGAATCATTCATTGGATTTTGGTGAGCACTGTGTATGTGTGTACCCATGCATGATTATTTACACGTGTTCGTGTATGACTGTTCTTCTGTCTTGGAGTCCAACACACTTTCAATTTAGGGTTTTCAGTTGGAAATGTGTTTGTCTTCAATGGCTTTGAGATTTGAGATTTGAGATTTGAGGTTTCTTTGTTGGGACTCTTATACTCTATTGAAAGTTTCGTGCAGTCGTCATGGAACAAAGCAAAGCTATGGACGATGTTCCAGACATAGTGCATTCGACTCCATTGAATGCAATTGATTTGGTTGAATCAAAGAAAACAGCGACAACATCATCTCTTCGACGCTTGCCTGCTTGGAGCCGTTCGCATGGGTGTGGGAGATAGTTGTTATCCTAATAATTGTATTTTCACCAAGCTATTTTGTTCTTTTTTGGAAGATAGTCATTTGTGTATTTTGTTGCAGCCAAAATGTGGAGTTTAATAGAGTGAATAAAGTTAATGTGCGAAAGATGAAAGAAGTGGCGAGGCAACAGGGAGGGCATGTTAGTAAATTCACAAGGACATCAACGATCCGAAGAAACACAAAGGCTGCTTCAAATTCTTTGGAGTTTAAAAGCCTCGAGACCAAGATGGATGCGTTGATGGAATTGCAGATGAGTTTATCCACACGTGTCGATCATGCACTTGCTATTTACTCTGCAGAGTTGCATGAACAAGCTAAGGGTTTATATGGTGTTGTGTGCGAGACAAAGCACACCCAGAGTGTTCTTCAACAAGTGTCGAGTGGTTTGGGCGGTGAAGTAAGAGAACTTTCAGCAATTGTCTTTGAGACAAGTAGGTTGATGAATTTGTTGTTGAATGATATGTGGGCATCGTTTTGGGGGCATGGAGATGATCGTGAGCCTATGATTTGCCAGAGGGGTTGTCGACTACCGTTTTTGCAGTTCCAAATGAATGTTAATAGGTTCAATGCCTTGCTACAACAATTGAGTCGTCAAATGAACGGTCTCAATTGAGGAGGATTTGCTTGGCTGAGGCTTATGATCTATTATCGTCTCGCTTATATCTTGCTTGGAAGTGCTTGGACCAATATTTTTTTTGTAATGATGTGTGCTTCCTTTTTGTGAAGCTTATATTGGTTTTAATGTAACGATGTGATATTCTCTCTCTCTCTCTATGGTTTTAATGTAAGAAATCTATGGTCTAATTGTAATATTCTCTCTCTCTCTCTCTCTCTCTCTCCAGTATTTGGTTTAATTTATTGGTTCGATTTATTGATCTATATCTATAGTAGTTTATTTATAGATATAATTATTATGTCTTGCAATCTAGAGAGAAACTTCATTGGTTTTTGCTATATAGTACGTATCAAAGAGTAATATTTTCTGAAAAATATGTTTCAATGTCTAGGAACTTGCTATGTATCATAATAAGATTATGTATTTTTTCTCTTTTCAAGAGTTTGTAAATATTAAGTACATTTTTATTTTTAAGTATATTGTCTCTTTCTTGAGGTTTGATCTATAGAAATACTTATTATGTCTTGCAATCTATAGAGAATAGTTCATTGATTTAAACATCCTAACGCTTTATAGTTTATTGCGCATTCATGTTGAAGAGTAATGTTTGGGTTTGAGTTATAGGTTGGGGGATCATGCGTCGGTTGTATATAGCTTTTTTTTTTCTTTGGGTTAGATATATCTAATTGTATAGAATATATAAAAATATATGATGATTCTAATTTTGACTATCGTTGTTCCTTGCACGTAGGAGGATTGTGATGATTTAAATTGTCGTAGTATTTTTTGGATTATGTGATTCGAGATTGATTTTGCTTTTAAGTCTTTTTGAAAATATACTATTCCCAACCAAGACTCTCCTTGAAATAATGCATGTTTTCTCTTGATGTGCAGGATCTGTGAGAATCCAAATAATATGGGATTAAATAATCAGAGAACTAGCAGGGATTATGTGTTGCATATTCATAGGCATAGACTCAACTCTACACGATATAGACGACGACAAATTGCTAGGCTTAGGGCTCAAATGGCAAGACATGACCGAAGGGGGTATAAAGAGATGTGTTCTACTATAGTTGAGTGCCGGAACGTTTTGCAAGGAGGGGCTCTAAATCATGATAGCTTGATTTGTGAGAGACTTCACAGCTTGATTGAGCAGCAATTTGCTAATGATTATAATTGTGATTTTGAAAATCACCAAAACTTAGGAAATGCTGTGATTAATGAGTCACGTGTCAATAATGTGCCGACCTTTAGTGCTCGAAATGGAGGTTTTTGCTCCATTTTACATGCTTTGCCTGCAATGGATATTCATCCTGCAACTACAATATTGCTATTTCAAGACCCGATTGTGCATTCCATGGGGAGTTTTTCTGAGATGTGTGAGCGATGTTCGGCTAAATTGTGGAGATGTGAGGCTCAAGTGCAGGGGTCAGTTTTGTTCGGTAAACATTGTTGTCGAAATGGAAAAGTAATGTTGCCACAGTTGCAATATCCACCACAACTATTGCATGATTTGTTGCATGGTATGCATCCTCAAAGCAGAGTATTTAAAAATAATATACGAGCATATAATAGTGCTCTTGCATTTGTGTCACTTGGTGCCAATGTTGATGAGCTTTTGCCTGTTGTGGGAAATTCTTATACCTTTAGAGTGCATGGCTCTATTTATCATCGTATAGGCTCTTTGATTCCTAATGTGCAACGACAGGAAAGGCCAAGATTTGCACAACTTTATGTTTATGATACTGAGCATGAGTTATCTAATCGGTTGGATGTTATGCCTAATTTATTGCCAAACTTGCTTGGGGAGCTTCAATCTATGATGCATCAACACAATGCGTATGCACAAGCTTTTAGATCCGTGGGTATGCAATTGCAAAATAATCCCTTGCATGATTTGAGAATGACTATTTTTGGGGTTCAACATGCGCATAGACAATGCTCACTTCCAGTGGCAACTGAGGTTGCGGCTATCATGCCAGGACAAGGCGATGAGAATACTCTTGATCGTCGAGACATACATGTTTATAGTCGGGATGGACGATGTATTGCTATTTCAAACTTGCATAGGGCATATATGCCAATGCTATACGTCCTTCTTTTTCCTATGGGTGATGATGGTTGGCATGTAAAGGTACCTTATAGTGGTGTTAATGTTCCAATTAATATACATGGATTATCTAATAAGGACTGTGTTACTCAGATGCAATTTTATGCATTTCGACTACAAGTGCGTGAGGACACTGAGGTGTGCATGTTGCGGGGTGGCCGATTGTTGCAACAATTTATTGTTGATGCTTATTGTAGTATAGAGCAATGTAGGTTAGCTTGGTGTCGTCAAAATCAATCAGTTTTACGCTCGGAAGTTTATAAGGGCTTAGCAGATATGGTGGGAGTGATGGATGATGGGCCGATGGGGATTATTGGTGCCTCTGTTGGTAAAAGGGTGGTTTTGCCGTCTTCTTTTACTGGTGGGCCAAGACACATGTATCAGTTGTATCAGGATGCCATGGCTATAGTGCGAAGTAAGGGAAAACCTGATCTGTTTATAACGATGACATGTAATCCAAAGTGGTTAGAGATAACTAATGCTTTGTTGCCTGGACAGACTGCTTATGATCGTTCGGATTTGACTGCTCGGGTATTTCATAAAAAACATGCTGATATGATGCATACATTGTTGAAAAGGAATCTGTTTGGAAATGTTGCAGGCTATGTTAGTGTGATTGAGTTTCAAAAGCAGGGGCTACCACATTCTCATACTTTGCTAATTTTGGAGCACCCTTTTAAACCCTCTGAAGCATGCCATTATGATATTTGTTTGTGCTGAGTTTCCTGATAGAGAAAAGTTTTCAGCTTTGTTTGAAACTATCTCAAAATGCAATGTCCATGGTCCTTGCGGTGTAATGAATCCCAAGAGCCCTTGCATGCGCAATGGTCGATGCACTAAAAAATTCCCTCGGAGGTTTGTGAATGTGACAACTGTTGATAGCTCTGGCTATCCTGTTTATAGAAGACGAGATGATGGAAAGACAGTCACAATAAAGGGTAATACTATTGATAATCGATGGATTGTTCCATACAATCCGTACTTGAGTAAAAAATACAATGCACATATAAATGTTGAGGTATGCTCAACGGTGGCAGCTGTCAAGTATTTGTATAAGTATATATACAAGGGACATGATCGTGCAACGATTAAATTTTCTGTTGGAAACTCAGGGTTAAATGGTACGACCTTTCGTGAAGTAGATGAGATTGAGAGTTATTTAGATGCACGGTATGTTTCTGCTTCGGAAGCATGTTGGCGAATATATGACTATGCATTGCACAATGAGAAGCCTGATATACAGCGGTTGCAGGTGCACTTGCCTGGTGAGAATTATGTGGTGTTTCAAGATACAGACAATATATCACGTGTTATGCAGAATGAAGATATCAGGAAAACTACTCTTACGGAATGGTTTGTGTGCAATAGTGTTCATCCAGAGGCTAGAGCTATATGGTATCAAGACTTCCCGATGTATTGGGTGTGGAATGCACAACGAAAGGTATGGACGAAGAGAAAGCGTGGAAATACGTGTGGTCGAATATACTTTGTGCTGCCCACATCTGGTGAGCGTTATTACTTGCGAATGCTCTTGACAGTGTCTCGAGGATGTATGTCTTTTGATGATTTGCGTACTGTTGGCAACGTGGTGTACAACACCTTTAAGGAAGCCTGCATTGCAAAGGGCATGTTAGAGGGTGATGATGAGTGTATTGTGTGCTTGGAAGAGGCTGCATCTGTACAAGTTGGTGCCCAGTTGCGTGCTTTGTTTGCTGCAATTTTGGTCTTCTGTGAGCCTGCACAGCCTGGTCAGCTCTGGGATAGGTTTATGTCACCGATGGTGGAGGATATTTTGTATAAGTTACAGCTAGAGCATGTGCATGTATCTTCTGCAGTTCTACAACAAGAGGCATCAAAGAGGGCTTTATTGCATCTTCAGGATCTTTTGCGACAGCATGGGCGAAGATTGTCTGACTTTGATGGATTGCCAGAACCTCATCGAACAGATTCTCAGTTGTGTGCTAACCCTCTTTTAGAAGATGAATATGCATATGATATACTGGAGCAACGTAGAGTTTGTGTTTGTATGGAGGCAATGTTGAATGATGGATAGAGGGTTGCATATAATGCAGTTATGGGTGCCATTGGTGGAAACTTTGGGGATGTTTTTTTTTTGGATGGTCCCGGTGGGTCTGGAAAGACGTTTCTTTACAAGTGTTTGCTTGCTAGGTTGCGCAGTGATGGTCATATAGCATTGGCAACGGCATCATCTGGCATTGCTGCATTGCTTCTGCAGGGCGGTCGTACTGCTCACTCAAGATTTAAAATTCCATTGGATTTATGTGATCGATCCACCTGTACTATTGCTGTTCAGAGCGATCTTGCTCAACTTTTCAGACAATCGAGTCTTATTTTATGGGATGAGGCTCCCATGATGCACAGGTTTGCATTTGAAGCTGTTGATAAAACTTTAAGAGATATTATGGGCTGTAATAAACCATTTGGTGGAAAGGTTACTTTGCTTGGGGGTGGTTTTAGGCAAATCTTGCCCGTCGTGATGAAGGGCTCCCGTGAAGATATTGCTAATGCGGCACTATGTTGCTCTCATTTATGGCAGTATGTTAAGGTGCTAAGGTTGTCTGGGAATATGAGAATGTCAACCGTTGGTGGTGTAATGGATAATGGATTTGTTGGTTGGATTCAAGGGATAGGGGATGGAGTGGGTATTACGGAGAATTGTGATAAGTTACATATTCCATCTAGCATGATATTGAAAGGGTGCTCTATTGAAACCTTGGTTAATAGTGTGTACGGTGAAGTGTCCGTGGTGAGAGACTTTGGGGCATATTTTAGTGAGCGTGCTATACTTGCAGCACGGAATACAGAGGTGGCTTCTTTGAATCATTGTGCATTGCAATCGATGCCAGGAGAAGTTATACAGTACTATAGTGCGGATTCAATTGCATAGACAGGTGATAGCTCATTTTTATACTCTGTAGAGTATTTAAATACACTGGATCTTGGAGGTGGATTTCCTCCCCATCTATTGTTGCTAAAGATGAATGCACCTATTATTCTGCTTAGGAACTTAAATCCAGCAAAAGGTTTGTGTAATGGTACACGGTTGATGTGTAAGGCATTCAATAAAAAAGTGATAGATGCTGAAATAATAACAGGGACAAATGTAGGGGAGCGAGTTTTTATTCCTAGGATCACTTTTATTCCTGGCACCTTGCAGTTTCCGTTTGCTATGAGGCGGAGGCAATTTCCTATTCGATTGGCCTTTGCTATGACAATCAATAAGTCGCAAGGCCAGACATTGTCTGTGGTTGGTCTTTACTTAAAGACACCAGTATTTACACATGGACAGTTGTATGTTGCATTTTCAAGGGTGAAATCCTCATGTGGTGTGAGGGTGTTATTAGATGAGGATGGAAGCACTGTGAATGTCACGACGAACATTGTGTACAAGGAGGTACTTCAAAAGATGCAATGAGGTGCATTGCTTTTTTGCAAAGATGCATACGGAGATGAGTTTTTTGGAGAGTGGAAGATATGCTTGCATTTCTTTAGAGATGTATCTATTGAATTTTGATGGCTTCGTAGTCCTTGCTTGGTGTGTAGGTGAGATAGCCTCAAAGCTGTATTCGGTTGGCATATACTCGATCGTAATTGAGTATATATTTCCTGCACTGTATATAAGTGTTTGCTTGACTTTTCCAGATGCCTACTCCAAGTTGGGGTTATTATCCAGCTTCTGAGTATCAGAAGGAACTGCAGTGTAACTTGCGTGCAGTGACAACGGATGATATTATAAGAAGAACACTTGCAAGGGTCATTGAGCGTTTGTATGATGATGTCAACATAGAGATTTTACTTCCAGTCTTTATTGAGGTGGTGCATTGTGGGTATACTCAATGCTTTCGAGTGCATATGGGTGAAGCTGAGCAAGACAAGAGGTTTCGGCGATCTCACACTGATAGAATACCAAGGGGGTGGTCGGCGTATGAATTTAAGGACCTCAGTTGTTTTGTGACGCTGCATCAAGCTGTGACAATGCCTGCCAAGGGGTTTGCAAGTGTTAAGCCAGGTATTGTTATTCCAATATTAAGTGATCTTTGTCAATATTGTTGGATATGTTCAGATATACGTTGTGAGCTTTTAAAATTTTAGGTGCAAGAAAGAGAGGAAAGACTATCATGTCCCCTGTACCATCATCGGGACGAAGAGTGGCAATGGGACTTGCTTCTCCTGAGCATGCTGTGTTGGAGGATGGAATTTTCCCCAGTGATTCCTCGAAGAAAAGAAAGCTTCATTTTGGTTAGGCCCGATGAAAAGTTTCAACATCTTTGTAGCGTTTGGATGTAGATATGTATCTATATCTACTTATCATAGGTGTAGATACTTGGATTTATGGTACAAAGTTTTCGGCTCTGAAGCAAGGTTTGGTTTTGGGCTTTACTTCACCTATCTGTATTTGATGCTTGGATATGCTTAAACTTTGTGGTTCCTTTCAGCGTAGCAATGTTATTTCTGCTTGTAACGTCGAATGATCATGAAGAGCTACTTCTAGCTATTGCGCATAGTAGGTGTTGTTGTTTTAATGTTAAGTGGCGATTGGACTTGCTTCGCCTGGCCATACTATATTGGAGAGCGAAAATACTATTATGTCCCCTGTACCATCAACAAGACGAAGAGTGGCAATCGGACTTGCTTTGCCTGGCCATGCTATGTTGGAGAGTGGAAAATTTTCCAATTATTTTTCAAAGAAAGAAAAGCTTCGTTTTGGTTAGACCCTATGGGAACTTTTTTTGTAACATTTGGATGTAGATGCATGGGCACAATCAAGGAGTGACACTTTGTGATTTGTTGATACTTGAAATTGTGGTGCAAGGTTATTGGTGCAGTCTCTAGAAGAGACTTTGGTTTTGGGCTTTGCTTCACCTATGTGGGTTATTAATACTGGGAGTTTGCATGCAATGCTTGGACAAACTTAAATTTGTGGTGTGGCTCATATATCTTTTATTTGTGGTTTGTTTTACCGTAGGAATGTTATTTCTCATTGTAACATCCAAGGATACAGGTTGTTTCTAAAAGTTTTGCAGAGTAAGTATAGATACAAGTCTATAAGTTTGGTGCATGGTCATTGCATGTATATATGAGTCTATGTACTCCTTGATGCAAATGCATATTTGGTCTTTTATACATGAGAGAGAGAGAGAGAGAGAGAGAGAGAGAGAGAGAGAGAGAGAGAGAGAGAGAGAGAGAGAGAGAGAGAGAGAGAGAGAGAGAGAGAGAGAGAGAGAGAGAGAGAGAGAGAGAGAGAGAGATGTTCCAGACATAGTGCATTCGACTCCATTGAATTGAATGCAATTGATTTGGGAGTGATTGAGTGAGTGTGGATAGAGGGGGGAGGTGTAAACGGGATGAGAGATAGAGGGGTTGTGAGTAGAGGAGAGTAAAGCATGCGATGTTTTTGTGATAGCATTATCCACTGTGCGATAGGGAAGTGAAGCTGCCGTGCGATATAGAGGAGAGTAAAGCATGCGATGTTTTTGTGATAGCATTATCCACTGTGCGATAGGGATGTGAAGCTGCCATGCGATAGCACGGCAGCTTCACTTCCCTCGCACCCCGCTTCGAAGCTGCCGCGAAGCGGGATAGCGTTCCTTGCGCGCGAAGCGCGCCAGGAACGCTAGTGTCACATTATAGTAAGATGGCCATTTCCGAAAAAAGAGAGCATCCGCTGATGACATGTCACATTATATCAGACTGTGAAATTCACAGACGCCGACACTTTTGGGCAGGGAACTCCCCCATCCTAAATCTCGTCCATGCCCAAGACACTAGGTGACAAATTCTATTCATTAAAAAAGCATACTACGCCTGATAACATTTAAACCACTTCCATTGCGTGATGGTCAAAGGCATTATTACCACTGGGCCATCCATCTTTATGTGAAAAGCTACCTACAGTTTAATGTGTAAAGGTAGTGAAAGACAGATGGCATGCTACCCCAGTCGTCCTAGGTAGTGAAGGCTAGATGGCATGCTACTCCAAAAGCGCAAGGCGATCAAAATGGCATTTCCTCGAACATGCACTAGGGTAAATGCATCAATAAAGTAATCAAAACAATAATGTGCCACTCTTTTTAAGTATTTGTTGGCCCTAATAGCGTGATGGGCTGAATGGTGCAGTGGTCTGTGAGGAAGGAAATATTGCCCCTCTCATTGGACCTTAAGGGTTTGAAACCCATCACGATAATGGTCGATTAGGACATTCTTCATTTGTATTGCTTGTCACAAGCTACCACCCCCTTTTCCTCAAATGAGATTCTTTTCTCGCCACCACAAGCAAGTCTTGTTACATCTCATCACTTGATATTTTGTGGTTATGGTTGGGGTACTTGCATCTACCAAAGAGATTGAAAATAATTGTGAGATAGAGTAAGAACGATGCAACACTTCCCAAGCATCATAATGTTGGCTAGTTGACCCTAGTTAAGAGCATGGTGGAGCCAAGAAAAAAACCTAGATAGTAAGGCTACAAGTTAAACACCAAATGGTGGACGCCCACTTTGCAAGTGTTAACCAATTCAAGTACTTCTTTAGGGGTTGATCATCTGCAATTCTTTACACACAAGAGAGGACATGACCTGTTGTTACTTGCTACATAAGCAAACTCCCCCCACCTACTTTGGAGGTGGAGTCTCCCCTGTCCAATTTGTAAAATGATGGACAAGGGTGCACTTTTTGTATCTACCGCCAATCAAAAAAATAAGAAACATATTATATTCTACTTTCTTCCAAAATGTGCCATTTTCATGTGTAAAGACTCTGTGCCCACGTTTGCATAACTAAATTCAAAAACTGCATGCCCACACTCTTGGCAATGGTTGGGTATTCATCATTTCGTGTGTAGCTAGCCTAAGTGCTTGTTTTTTTTGCAATATAATGGCTACCCTAGTGGAAAGTCACTTGTTTTATTAACCCACTAACTTATGTTCAAATCTCCCCTTTTATATTCTTTTATGAATTGACCACACGAATGTAGGAATTGAACTCAAAACCATTGGTTATCATGTGTTCAACTTAACCAACTGAGCTACATCCCTTTGGTCAACCTTTGTGCTTTTTGGCTCTCTCTCTCTCTCTCTCTCTCTCTCTCTCTCTCTCTCTCACATTAATAATGATGCATGTAACACACATCATGGTCTTATTTTAAGGACCATTGTGATGACAACCTTGAAAAGTTTTGGTTGTCAATTGAGTTGAAGTTAACATCAATATCCCATATGTGAAACGACCCTCAAGGGACTTATTGGGTCAGACCTCGAGGAACTAGCTTCAACACTAAACTTGCATGTAGATCGTGCTAAAAGAATGTTAGCATCTAAAAATACAAGAAACAATCAAGAACATTACATTAGGAGGGCACCTCAAATGTGTGTCCACACTTGGCATCTACAACAAGGGGTAGCTTCAAATTGAATGGCTATTGATTTGGAACAAATGCTACATGATCATGGTGGCCAGCACATTTGGAGTGTCAAGAAAGATGTAATGTGAGGTAAAAGGAGGTACATTACCTTCATTGAAACAAATAAAACTAAGAAGTATTACAAAAGTCATGAGAGTAACTTTATATGCATGATCTCTCTTTTATGCAAATTAGACTTTTACCTTAAAAGACTTTAAGAAAATGCTCTATCTCTTCATTTGAGTCATTATATTTCATAAATTGTAACTTGAAATTGGAATGCTTAATGTGCAAACTTAAGAATCAATGGAAGGTTGACATGAGTAAGCAAGGATTGTGTAGTAACACTTCCAAGTCAAGGAGTACCTTTACTCTTTGACTTTATCATACAATACCATTTTGGAGCCCTAAACTATAGGGTATAAGATGCACATGGTATGAAGGTTCATCTACAATTTCATCATGCCTTTGCCAACCAATCCTATTTAAGAATCATGAATCCAGAGGTGTAAGGTGTAGGATTTTATGAAGGCCAATGGAAAATATAAAGTATTGATCCAAACTCAAAAACACTAAAGTATCAGCCTAACTTTAACAAATGATTCATCCAACGATTAAGTACATTCTTCTAAGGATGGTATGCAATGTTCAATATTGGTTTGTGCATGCCAAGAGCATACATGATTCCATCCTTAACATCGTCTTTAGGATCAACTATTCAATGGATCTTAGAAGAGGCTACCATTTGGTGAACATGAACCTCAGTATGGCATATGATCATATATATTGGGATTTTATCTTTAAGATTTTGGAATGGTGTGGATTTGGGCCTATTTTTTGTAAGACGGTTTATTTTGTGTTCAGCAATGCCTTTGTTCTTGTAAGCATCAATGGGAATTTCACTTCTACCTCCTCTCTTTATAGATTGATTAGGCAAGGATATCCTTTGTCCCTACTTCTTGTTGCAAAGCCTTTATTGGATCATATCAATTTTAACATAGAACAAGGTGCAATTAGCCACCTTCCAATGACTGATGATAGCAGTTTCGTCACCTGAATAGGTGACAATTCAAATATGGTTAAGGCTGAGTTGTTGGGGGTAAAGGCGCCTCCGCCTAATCGCCGTGTATTGCTACACTAACAATACCTACCACTGCACATTGCAGGTGGCGAGCGCCCGTCACTGTCACTTTATTCTTTTAGTGACAGTTTGAATAAAGGAAGGCCCGTTCACACATTGTGACTGTCGAAGTTCCTATTTGGTCTCTCTCTCTTTCTTGCTCTTACTCTCTCACCATAGCTCTTCCAAGCAAGCT
The DNA here is from genome assembly GCF_053477565.2 of Lygodium microphyllum. Classification (NCBI taxonomy): domain Eukaryota; kingdom Viridiplantae; phylum Streptophyta; class Polypodiopsida; order Schizaeales; family Lygodiaceae; genus Lygodium; species Lygodium microphyllum. Next base: position 41,605,489 of record NC_141157.1, on the reverse strand, counting down.
TCGATCATTCTCACCTTTCAACTAGTATCAGAGCATGGATTCATGACTACACGAGCTTGGTTCATGGCATCTTCAACTTCCTATTGATTACCTACACTCATTGGGTCTCCTTCCTAACAGCCATTGCTGACTCTCTCAAGATCCCATCACTCCTCGGCTTCCCGAGCACCTTCTCGACCCCCTTGGGCATCCTCATGGCATTCCAACAAAGGTATTCATTCAGTTGGTTCAGAGTTTCATAAAAGTTTACAGGTACAGTAGGGTTTGCAAGATCAGGGGCAGCCATAGCTTCCACCATTGGAGATTATTCACATCATATCTTGCCTGAAGCCTTTGTAGGCTACCTTGGGCTTGAACTAGGCCTTCATTGACTCAAGGTTGAGCCCTCTTCCACCTGGTATAGCCTTAGCAAGAGTAGCAGAAGCCATTAGCAAATCAATGTGGTTTGCAACTATATCCTGCAGCCCCTAGATAGCTCCTCTACTCTTGCTAATGATCATGCTTAGACTCTTGGGCATTGTGGCACTACTTGGATTGATCCCTGCCATGCTTTGAGCCTTGTAGAGGCTTTGGGGCACTGATTTTTAGCTCTAGTTTGACTGTGTATACAACAGACCTGTTGTTTATGTCTGTCACAGACCTTTACATGAAGATTGGAGCTCATCTACACTTCAATTGATGTCCATATGCTAGGCCATTGATGCCTATTGGTTGGTGGATGTAATGCTAGTACTTTGCCATGCCTTTGGCCTGATCTAAGGGTTGCAAATACTCAATTCTAAGCAATAAATCATTGTTGTACAACAGTGGGATGGAGTCTATTACTTTATGTTTGCCTATGCCTCTTGGAATCGAGACATGCTTTGGAGATGTACTTTGATGTATTGATCATCAGGGATCGATGTTGAGCTTGATATTTGGATCATTGGCTAAGCTTGAGCTTGCTTTGCATAGAATTTGGATCTCCATCTTTGATGTACTTATGGCATGTACTTCACTTATGTCTAACCGGTCTTGACATGCTTGGCCTATGCCACTACTACATGCCCGTTACATTGTCTGGAGTTGGATGCTACTGAGCCTTGCTTTGGCTTGACATTTGATTGCCCGAAGCTTACTTTGTCTATTTCTTGGCTTGCCAGAGTTACAGTTTGGATGTACTTGATGTCTATGGATACTATGTAAGGATGCTATATGGCCTATATGCTCATGAGGTCTCATTGATGCTTGATCTTGGATCTTTTGGCATTGGTGCTATCATAAGCCCTTGTTGAGCTTCTTTACTTGATATTTACAGATTTTGTGCTAATGAAAGTGTCTTTGGATGCTTGACAAACATTGAGCAGGTGGTTTATGCTACTTGAGCATTCAGACACTTGAGACTAGGATCTTCACTTGGATGTTTCATGGTTGATAATGTCGTGGTCCTCACAGATGTACTTGGGCTAATTTGGGCTTTGCACTCCCTGGGCATACACCTATTTGTATTCGGTCTTGCCAGTGTTGTGTACACTTTGCTCTATTACACAGGAGCTGTGCTGGCTTATTGACGGTGGATTCATTTGACATGCTTGGGTGTTTGCTCGATATTCGTATGACCGTCACATGCTTATTTATGCCCACTTGATGTTGGTTATGCTTTGGCAGTCAATGGTTAACTCTCATTGTACTTGGCTGTAATTTATTATAGCAAGCAATTATGCATGGACTGATGTGGAATTTTCATGCTGAGTCATCTTGATTTTATGTACTTTTGATGGTACTCGGTGGGCAACATCATTAGCTATCAGTTTGTGGTCATTTTGCCTTGGTTTTGGTGGTATTTTGGATGTTTACAACAGAAAACAACAAGTAGTTTTTGAACTATCTACACCATTTTGGATTGCAGCATGGCATCATTCTTCCACTAATAATGCTATCTTCAACATCACTAAGCTTGATGGTATGAATTATGCCTATTGGTGGAAGAGCCAAGTTTGGTAGGTATTGGTGCAGAAATCGCAGATAAAGCCACTAAGGATGCATGGCGAGTAACCTGAAACTATGACTGATGACGAATGGGATGAGCTTGATGAGTTATGCAAGTCCAACCTCATCTTGTCTCTCACTGAACATGTGCATTACAATGTGGTTGAGGAAGCACAGAGTGCTGGGCAGCTTTGGGATGAAATCAAGAATCTGTATGACAAGAAAAGTCTAGCAAGTTAGATGTATTGGCTGAAGCAACTTATGGACCTGCGCATGAAGGAGAATATGACAATGTCTACTCATTTGAGCTAGTTCTGTGCTATTCTCAAGAACTTGACTTCGCAGGGCATTACCTTTATTGATGAGGTTACTGCATTGTTTTTGCTTGGGACTCTGAGTGAGTCATGGGATGTATTCCACACTACCTTATGTGCTCCTGCCACTATTCTGAACTTGCCTAATGTAGAGAATGCTCTTTTGCAGGAAGAGATCAATGTAAGAACTTGGATGCCTCGTGTCGCATGCTTTGATTGTTAGAGGCAGAGATGGTACTGGAAAGAATGACTGTGGGTATGGATGTGGCAGAGACTCACAAAAGTCTAGGTCTAAGTCCCGTGTTAAGTCGCGCAACAAGTCTCTTGGGAGAAATGCTAATGTGACATGTCATCATTGCGGCAAGAAGGGTCATATACGCCCATAATGTCACGAGTTGCGCAATGAGAAGCGCAAAGAGAAGGGGAAAGATGAAGTACAGGAAAATTCTTCTGATTGCAACATTATGCTTGTGAAATCTAGTGTGAAAATCGAGGAGATAAATGCCATGCAGACTGATGACTCCGATGGGGAGTACATACTTGCAACTAGTTCTTGTGATGCTCTGCCGTTGACCGAGGTTCACTCTATGTATGCACATTGTTGGCTTTTGGATTATGGTGCTTCATTTCATGTTACACCATGCCGTGAGTGGTTCCATTCCTACCGCAATGTCTCAGGTTCAGTTCACTTGGGTGATGACATGTCACTTGCTATTGTTGGCATTGGGGATGTACAGCTGCAGTTCTCTACTGGCAGTACTTTTATGTTATAGGATGTATGTCATGTACTTGCACTTACACGAAGTCTTATGTCTGCAAGGCAGCTTGATGATGATGGGTTTCATGTATCTTTTGGAGATTCTGCTTGGAAGATCACACGTGGCAGACTTGTGCTTGCTAGAGGTGCCAAGGTTGGCAACCTTTATCCTCTTGTAGTTGATAGGTCCTCTGTTGACCATGTTTTGTCTGTGGGTTCCATCCCACATGTATCTCTTTAGCATGCCCGTTTGGGCCAAATGTCTTTAAAGAAAATGAAAATGCTTTCTGGTTTGTAGTACTTGCCGCCCCTTGACTATTCATGTTTTGATTCATGTGAGCATTGTGTTTATGGCACATAGACTAGGAATACGCATACGAAGTCTGGTAGAACACGCATGAGTGAGCCCTTGGCATTAGTACATTTGGATGTCTGTGGGCCCATGCCATGTCAGTCTATGGGTGGTGCAAAGTATTTTGTGACGTTTATTGATGATTTTTCATGTAAAGTCTGGGCTTATCCCATTAAGCTTAAGTTAGATGTCTTGGATGTGCTTTAGAGATGGCTTGCATTGGTTGAGAATCAGACTAGGCATAGGTTGAAATGCCGTAGGATTGACAATGGGGGAGAATATGTGTTACGTGCCTTTAAGCATCTATGTGACGAGAGAGGTATTAAGCGTTAGTTGATAGTCCCCTATACCCCACCCCAAAATGGTTTGGCTGAGCGGATGAATAGAACCATCCAGGAGCACGTATGCAGTATGTTTAGCCATGTAGGCCTACCACAGAGTTTTTGGGCTGAGGCAATCAGTACACCTATGCATATCATAAATAGACCACCTTCTAGTGGTTTGGATTTCCAGGTTCCAGAGGAGATATGGACTAGGAAACCTTCATCTTATGCGCATCTACGTGTCTTTGGATATGAGGCATTCTGCCATGTTCCCAAGGACAAGCGTAGTAAGTTGGATCCTTAGATTGTCAAATGCATTTTCATTGGCTATGGAGATGCATGTGAGATGGGTTAACACCTTTGGGATTTGCAGGTGCGAAAAGTCATCCGCAACCATGACATAGTCTTCCATGAAGACAAGATGCATAGGCAGCCTAAGAAGGTAGTAGAGATATGCAGGGTTATATTCCAAGAGGAGCCCCGTGCTTTAGTACAACCTGCATAGCCAGATGGTCAGCCTACAATGGTAGTTGGTACACATGGCCAGGGTGTTGGATAGGCAGCAAAGCCTACCATGAGACTATCTACTAGAGATAAATGTCCACCTGATATATTTGAACCCTCGATGCATTATGTCGGTTACAAATGTAGGAGAGCCTCTCACCTACAATGAGACTATGCGCAGGGGTGATAATCACTCCTGGAAGAGGGCTATGTAGTCTGAGATGGACCCCCTGCATGAGAATATGACTTGGGATTTGGTTGCATTGCCTACTGGCAAGAAGGCTTTGCCATGCAAATGGGTGTACAAGCTGAAAAGTACCCCTGTGGGCACCCCAAGCCAGCTTATAAGGCAATACTTATTGCTAAGGGTTTTAAGCAAGAGCATGGATTTGACTTTGATGAAGTCTTTTCTCCTGTGGTTAAGATGACCACCCTACGCTTGGGTTTGGCCTTAGTCGCGCAACTTGACTTGGACATGTATCAAATGGATATCAAGAGTGCATTCTTGCATGGGGATTTGCATGATGAGATTTACATGGAGCAGCCTAAGGTCTTTGCAAAACCTGGCAAGGAGCACCTAGTGTGCAAGTTGAAGAAAAGTCTTTATGGATTGAAGCAGGCACCTAGGGAGTGGTATCATAAGTTTGATGCCTTTATGCAGTCACAAGGCTACAGCAGGAGTACTATGGATCCGCATCTTTACATGAAGAAAGCCTGTGATGGCTCATAACTTATTTTGGTACTTTATGTAGATGATATGTTGATAGCAAGGAAAGCTCATATGCTCTTAAATCTCAGCTGAAGAAGAGCTTTGAGATGAAGGATTTGGGACAGGCCTCTCACATTCTTGGTATGTGTATTAAGCGCGACAGGCATTAGGGACTATTCTACCTCTCACAGAGAGAGTACATTCATAAAGTCCTTGAGCATTTTCGCATGCAGGACCTTAAGCCTATTGACTATCCATTACCTTCTTATGTGAAGGTCTCACAGGTTGATTGTCCGCAGACAGATGAGTAGAGGACTGAGATCGCCAAGATCCCTTATGCATCGTCATGGGCAGTTTGATGTATGCCATGATAGCCACTCGTCCAGATATCGCCTTTGCAATTGGTGTTGTGGCATGCTACATGGCTACACCTGGCAAGAAACATTGGGATGCCGTGAAGGGTATCATGAGATACCTGAAGGGCATAGCAGATATGTGTATTTGCTATGGCAACTAGGATACATGAGTTGTGGGATACACAGACTCCGATTATGTAGGACATGCAGATAGTAGGAAGTCCACTTATGGCTATATATTCACCTATGCTGGAGGTGTTGTCTCTTGGATGTCTAGGGTTCAAAAGTGTATGGCTCTCTCTACCACTGAGGCCGAGTATGTTGCAGCCACTGAGGCTTGCAAGGAGGCCATATGGTTAGGCCGTTTGGTTCATGACCTTGGGATTGATATTATAGCTATGTTGCATTCAGATTCTATGAGTGTGATTCAGCTAGCCAAGAATTCGGTTTTCCATGCGAAGGCAAAACACATTGAGGTGAGGTATCACTTCATACGTGGAGTCATGGAGGACAAGTCTATTGACCTTGTCGAGATCTCCACTTACAAAAATCCTGTAGATCTGCTCATGAAAAGCCTCACTACTGAGCACTTTGCCTTCCTCAAGAGATTGATGGGCGTTGGATGACGTTTTTCCTCATCCTGTTGTACATGTGTACATTGTACTGTCTTTTCTTTTATTCTTTTCATTCCTCACCCGGGTAGATTCACCTTTAAGTGGGAGGTTATTGGGGGTAAAGGTTCCTTTGCCTGACAGTACCCACTCAGCACTGCACATTGCAGGTGGTTGCAGGTGGCGGGCGCCCGCCGTCACTGTCACTTTATTCTTTTAGTGATAGTTTGAATAAAGGAAGGCCCAGTCACACATTATGACTATCGGAGTTCCCATTTGGTCTCTCTCTCTTTCTTGCTCTTGCTCCCCTGCCATAGCTCTTCCAAGCAAGCTTCCATCCTTCTCACCTTTCATGAGTCTCAATCTCTTAATGAACTAACAAGTGTTTATGATGAATTTGCTACCCCCTTGGGTTCAATCATTAGCAAGGAGGAGATAAAAGTACTGCTATCACATTAGGAAGATGATGAACATAATGTTCAACACTTGGGGCAGCAAAGTCATTAAAAAAGGTCAAGTATTTCAATACTTAGGTGCCCCCATTGGTTTAATAGTTCGAGTGGCCAATGGACAAGTTTAGAGAAAAAAATAAGGAGGTATATCAAATATAATAATGGCCCTCAAGTTTTCAATGCAATGCAAATTCTATTCTCTAAGAATAGCTAAAAGAATTTAGGATTCTTTGTTCATATCTTTATGTTGATTCTTTGGAGGCAAAAAGGACATGGCCTCCATTTCATGGAAGCAAATAACTACTCCCATTGAGAAAGGAGGTCTAGGATTAGAGAACATCTATGCAAAGGCCTCTAGATTGGCACTTTGATTATTAAGGAGGATGGATGGCAACCAAACCATGGGCACTCATAAGGTGAATTACTTAGATTTAGAAGGCTAAATCTTGTGCCCACAAGCTCCTATGTGTCAATCATGATGACATATTACTTACCAAAAAGGTGGACATGAGAATCTCCCAATCACAATTAGCACTATATTTTTTAAAGCTTGGAAGGCCAATATTAGGGAGATAAATTGGATGGGTGATGAAGATGGGTGTGGGGACTTCACTTTACTCCAAATCATATGGCTACAATCTGAGGTGTATCAAGATGATCACTACCCTATCAATGATAATGAAAAGTCATCCTTCACTATCTCTAAGAACGGAATTAATAAGTCAATCTATATGGGGCAAGCTACCACTCTCATTCAAGGATTTTGAGGCCATCAAATGTGAATTTCACATTAACAATGCTGAGAAGGAATGGCTACATCAATCATTCTCCTAAAAGAAAGACGCTTGGCCAATTGCAATTTGTTCTAGAACTCTGTTTTCTCTCAGAGGTTGGTGTAATTCTAGAGTTAAACATGTTGAAAATATAAAAGGAATGATTTTGAAAACCAAGATAACATGTGGAAGCCCAAAAGGGTTGGCTCAAGTTTGATCCAAGGGTTGCAATGTGCATGTGGAAATGTGGGCTTAAGAAGCCATGGAAATCTACACCTTCCTACAAATTTTGCACTTTGACAATTGGTAGCATACAAGCTCATGACTAAAGACAAGGCTAGATTCTTGGCTTGCTCTCCTCTTTGCAGTTTTTGCAAAATAACTATCAAGCATATTATCTAGGATTGTCAAGAGATCAAAAGATATTGGATGAGTCTAAAGATTGCCTTTGAGAAGATGGGGCTTCATCATAAGATAAGTTGGAAGCATGCAATCTTGGGAGATGTGGAGAACTTAAATGGAGCATATTATGTTATCTAGGTTTTTTTCAAAGGGGTTCTTTTTAGGACTATTTGAAATGTTAACTCTTAGTAGGGGGTGGCTAGTCCTCCTTTTCTCTTAGAAGTTTGGTTCAGCATGGGCAATGCCAAGGGGAAACCAACCTACAAGTTGAAAAGAAAGAGGGACTTCGGAGGAGAGAGGATGGAGATAGCTATTAATACTCAAAGCGAATGGAGAGATAGATTCCCTCACTCCAATCCCATGACTTGGAAAAGAAAGCTAGCCAGGACCTAGAGAGCCATACCTAGTAGGCAAGCTGAACTTGTTATTGTGGAAAGTGGTTACTACGAAGCTACCGATGAAAGACAATTTTGGGAATTTGAGGAGCATTAACTCTTTTTTCACATTGTGTTGCACACATTGGGAATCAACAAAATGTCTACTTTGGACTTGTAGGGAGGAAGTGGGGTTGGTATGGGAGAAACTAAGTGAGTGGTTTAGAGCAAAAAATCTAGATGAAATAGTGAAGATGCAAATGGCCTTATTTGGAGATGTAGGCAAAATGGATGAAAAGTCACTAAAGCTTTGGAATATAGTTAGGGCATTGCTATTCAAACATGAGTGGTCTAATAAGAAGAGAGTGATAATGGGGAAGGAAAGTAAAATTGCCAATAGCGATATCTGCAAGATGGTTAGGAGTGATAGTTTGGCCATCTTTAGGGCCTTGAAAGGGAAAATATGTGTCTTTAAAGTAGCTTATAAGATGCTGGCCAGATGTGGCTGATTTTGTTAAGGTTTGAAGGCCATGCTCACAGTTCTATGTATTGCCATTTTCCCTTTTATATTTAATATATATCACATTGCATTATTTTTAAAAAGATGTTGCTTCTCTTTGATAAGCACCAATTTGGCATGTGTGTTAAAGAGAGTATTACACATAGAAGATTGATGATGTAATTGCCCTTTTGGGACTTGTAGGGGAGAAAACTAGCTTGTTCAAGTTAGTTAGGAAGTTACTTTTAAAGTTGAATCCTTGTTTGTAAGAATCATATCTAGTATAAATATTAATCAAAATTGCATTTTAAGAAAAGTAACGAACCTTAGTAATAGCATTAATCTAACATGAATGGAGTTTATGGCCTTTTTTTTCAAATCAAAATCTTGAAGTTTAATGTTAGATATTGAAATTTGGGATCATAAGAAAACTTTCAATAATGCTTACAATGATTTCTTAATTTAAACTTCTAAAGAAATGTTTATTGTCTTCTAAAATCATAGCCTTTGAACACCTATTCACATCTCCATGTTTTAGGCCTCTAGTAGGTCACTCACTGTACATATAATTTCAAGCTATGTTAATACCAAGCAGTCTACGATTGCTAGTGGATTTGAATTTCATGCAAGCATTTCTAAAGGGGTTAGGCAACCTACTAAAACATAGGGCTAAAACCTTTAAAGAGTTGCATCATTTAGACATTTCTATGTAAACCCCTAATGATTTTTATTTCAAATTTCAGGTAGACTTATTATGTAAAAGATCATTTGAATTTTTGGATCGTACACATATTCTTGTTGTACGAAGACCACATATGCACACCTCTTGTATAAATATCAAATACTATCAACCTTCACAATGCTTACAAGTACCTTAACAAGTCACAACAAAACACACTGTAGAAGGATAACATCAATATGCATTTCACTTTACAATTATAAGCATCTTGTAGATGATCTCTTTTTTCAACTATTTTTGCACTTTAACATATTCTTTCTTTTGCACTTTAGAAGTAGTAATTGTGATGTCAGTGTGTTATATTTAAAATATGTTTACTTCTTCCTCAACATAATTTATGTATATTTAAAAATGAATTTGCTTCAAGCTTCATATTGAGACAAGATTAAACTTCTTAAGCCTAGTGCCAAGTTTAGTGTATTGTTAGTGATAAATAGTACTCCAACATGACAATGGGAGAACTGATTTTAAAATAATTCTCCAAGCTCAAAATAAGTTTGTGTTGATGGAACTTTCACCCAACCTTCCAAATGATGAGCTTTAGAGGTGATTTGAGCTTATTGTATTGTCAATCAACAAGCTATCTTGACTATAATCCCATTTTACCTTTTCTCACTATGAAGGAAAATAATTTATTCATCCATGTTATACCTATGTGCAACTAGTTTTGCAACAAAATGCCTTGTCTAGCCTAGTGGAGCATAATTCTAGGTCCAAGTTTACAAAAGAGGAATGGCAAGAACATGTCATAGGCTTCACATGAAAACCCAAATAGATAAAATTACTATGCATAATCATGACAATTTTATAAGATATGCCAAGGAAATTGTAGGAGTGGTATTGAAATACAAAGTTACAATTTCAATCATCAAGGAGAAGGCACCACTCCTCAATTTTTTTATCAAAATGGTAAACTAGGTAGGGGGATAATCATAGTTGGTATTGATACTATTTTTCATGCTTTGAGTTAACAGAATCTATCCAATCAATTGGAAAGTATATTAATATTGAAATATCACTTTCAAGTGTTTGAACTTCACATTAATAAATTGGAAAATATATTTACATTGAAGTATCATTTTCAAGTGTATGAACTTCACATTATCTTTGCAAGCATATGTTTACATTATTGCTATACTATTTCCATTCATATTAAGTGAATATATGTTGTTATGTATGAGTTGTGTACATGATATAACATGCAAAATAATACCAACAATGTTCTTAAAGCTTGGAATAGTTTCAAAAGCAAGCAAACTTGTAACTAAGATTTCCCACTTTGGTGGTATATTGTTTTGAGTTAACTTTCATTTAACATGCCAACAAAGTGCCAACATCCTTGTGAATGCATCACTAACAATGAAGTGAGCACTTTGATAACTAAGATGGATCTCATGTCCATACAATGTAGAGCTAGCATTGGTACAATTCAATAAGTTATATCCAAAATCCAACAATGTCCATAATTTCAATAGTAGTTTCAACTTATGGCAGTTAGAGTTCAAGTATAATTGGTATTTGTTATTTCAACAATAGATTATGGATTACTTGTTGACACTTGTAGTTATGCTAACTAAAACATATTCTTAGATCTTCCTATGAACATCTTGCTAGTGGATACAAAACTTACTGTCAATTGTGCACCATAAATTTAGAGGGTATAATGTATACCCATTTCAACTATACATTGTGAATTCCCTTTGTAACTCTAGAAGGGAACTATAGCTAGATTTCAAGTATAAATCTATGCTTATTGATTTACTTAAACATTGCAAGCTCCTTCTACAAACTAAGCACTGAGCTTGAAATAGTTCTATACAAATGGAAAATTAGAGGGTGCTTTATACCTTCTTGCTATCAACCTTTTATAATCTCCCAAAGGGAAGGGCCAAAAAGCATCACATGCATTTTAGTTCATCAAAGTCATTAGGCTCAACATAAACGAGTCTCTAGATGCCTACATGATAGTACTTGGTTGCTTATGAGTAGATATCAATGCTTTTTACCCTCCTTTTGTAGGCTTTCTAAGTTTAATTAACAACTAATTACTAAGGTGATGCAATTATTTTCTCCACTTCCTTTTTCATTGATTCCTGTACATAGATAGGCCTTATTTTGTCTTTCTCTTCACCTACTTTTTCATTCAATTCTCTTAACCATTCACTCCTTTTTCTTTTTTACACCTTATCTCTTACTTTTACATTTTGCAAGAATCATGGATCTTTGAGATTCATAAGATGCTAGTGTCCTCTTCCTCTCTCCCCCATTCTAACTCAAAATCATAAATAAATAAATAAATAAATTATATATGTATATATATATATATATATATATGTATATATATCCCCGTGGGCTTTAATCAATATTACCTCTTGTTTATTAAAGTAATTGGAAACAAGAGGTAAGGGAATATAAAATTTGATGTAGAGGTTCTTGTTTTTTAAAGTCTAGAGGTCATGAGGAGGCCATCTCTAATTTGCTATATCTACCACATGAGGACCCACATGAATTCTCAATCATTTGCAAGGTAGTAAAGACAATTGAAGGGCTTCTTTCTATGTGATCTCAAATTGTGTTCTCATAGGCCTCAAGGACTCTTTCCTTTTTGAGATAAGATACACATATTTGAAGGGGGAGGGTGCCTCCTCTCCAAATATGACTTTGGATATAGTGCAAGAGCCATGTTGCCATTGTTCCTATGGTAGTTAGAATAATTGACAAGTTGAAATTTACAAGGGATCTTGATCCAAGTTGCATTGAGATGGTCGTATTCTTTAAAAATTGTCTTATACGTTCAATACCATGCATACATGGTAAAATGCCCTAATTACTATATAATTACTAATCTTTTTGTATGAAAGAATTATTTCATGCAAAATATTATTCATATAAAACAAAATTTTGAATGAAAAACTTATTTCCTACATAACAGTATTGAAACAAAATAATATTATGTACAAAAGATATACTTTCTTATATAAGCTCAAAAATTCATACAAAAAGAAGAATTAACATAATCTTGATTTGAGCTCACAACACTATAGCCTTCAATAATATTAGTAGACTTATCTTTACATAATTAAAATATCTTTAAAATAATAAAAAAGAATAAATAAATCATTGCTTATAAATAAATAAATAAATAAAATTTTATGCATTTTTTGTTAGTTGACTAATAAATATAACTATTAACTCGTCCTTTAGTGAAGGTACCCTCAACTTTGAGTAATAGTAGCTCTCCGTAATTACCTAGTTGGGGTGTGGCTTTCTTACTTCTCTCTCATTTCATTATGCACTTGTTAGTCCACTTTGCATTTGCCAAGTGCAACAACCATTGATCAAAGGTCCCAAGTACTACACTTGAGACCTTTGAGATCAATGGGCTGAAACAATGGAGAAATGTGAAGTGGAAAATAAGAGAGAAGTAAGAAAGCCATACCATAACCATGTAGTGAAGGAGAGGTAGCATTATTCGAGTCAATGGTATATTGGTAAAGGGCAATGTAGTGTCATTCAAGGTTGAGGGTACCTTGGTTGAGTGGGAATTAGTAGCTCTCTACACTAGTCTACAAAACGGATCTCATACACTTAAAATATATTTACTTCAAATGAAAATATATTTACTTCAAATGAAATGTACATTAACTTTAAGTTATTTCAAATATATTTGCTTCAAATGAAATGCATGCTAACTTAAAGTTAATATTTTAATTACATTTAATTGATTCAATTAAAATATAACCTATTTATTTTAGATAATGTTTAAAATTCCACTTAAATTTTATTTAATTTTAAAAAATATATTAAATAATTAAAATTTATATTACTGATGTATTATCAATAATTATTCAATTATGTAAAGTTTAATCATTTTAATTAATTATCTTAATTTCTTAAAATTATTAACCCCATAAGAGACCTTTTAGCTAAATTTAATACTATAGAAGCATTGCAATTTGTTTATCACAATCCCTTGGTTACAAAGACCAACCAAACATGATGTCTATGCCATGCAACCCCCATTCTATAAGGGAATATCCATTTTATTTCGTATAAGACATTGTTTCATATAGAACATTCTTTTATACCAAAGAATGTTTCATACGAAAGATTTTTCACTAATCCTTCCCTTAATCCTATAGTTCTTTTATTTTCATTTTTGTCCTCAAAGGTTTAATGTTTTTGATTTTTTCTAGGGGTTCTATATTTACACTATCATAAACCACTTATTAACAACCATATGCAGCAAATACATGCTTATTTTGTCCTCTCATTGCACCAAGTCTCCTCATAGAAATGTATACTCACTTAAGTTCTATGCATACCAACCAAGACTTAGAAAATAATTCTCGTACCTCAAGCAAAGCTCCATAACTCTTTATAGTGAAAAGTTGGGTAACCAAGAGGGATTAAACATTATAGGTTTTTGCAATTGATCTTAACAAATAAGAGAAAGTCTATTAAGTTGCATGAGATAGCTTTGTTGCATAGATGGCCTATATGTGGAATGGAGCCTTTGTCATACAACCACTTGATGTTATAGCTATAGATACTGCATTGAAACGCCACAAGCTCAATAGTAAGAGGATGGAGCCAGACTATGCCTTTAGTCCCAGAACTTCACTAGTGGATGTAGCCTAAGTTGAGAGGGCTATGTGTGAAGACCTTGAGATTTTCATAAGAAAAGGAGGGGAGAGTTATCTCAAGGAAACCGCATGGTCTTAGAGTTCTAGTTGCTTTCTCTTGTTCTTGCATCAAGCAAATATATCCCTCCTCCATGACTAGTCTATACCTACACTTCATGGTGAATGCAATCACATGGTGGTTCTTGCATGATTTTAGGAAAGAAGCATATTTGGAATAATCTTGAAAAATACATCATCTTGAAGATTTAGCATGCCTTTCTAATCATAGTAATGCACATTTTTTTCTTGGCATAATAGACATAGAAACTCAACTTGGAGGAATGCAAAGTTAGACAAGTGCTATCCCAAGGGACATGGCTAGTGGATTTTCGTAAGCCTAAACTAATGTTCCTATTGTAAAATTGATATTCTCAGCACTCATCCTTGTTGCTAGCTTGTCTAAGGCTAGTGTCTATTTCCACTCTATTGCTAGGACTTTTAATGGCCTACCCTCTCTTAGGTCTAGTACTTCATTTCTTTCGAATAGGATTTTGTTGAAAATGTTAGCAAGTTATGGTTAGAGAGCTAGATCTAATTTATTTATTAGCCCTGAGTTAAATTGAGAGAAGTTCATTAATGCCATAACTAAATTCTCAAAAAGTAATCATAATGAGGCTATTGTGAGAAGATAGCTTTTTGTTGCTATAGCCTCAAGGTTTCAAGATTCCATGTTTTTTTGTCTTGTTTTTTCCACTTGCTCTTATAGACCAAAATTCTTAAATTAAATTCAAGTATCTCATCAAGCTGAAGCCAATCAAGAAATAACTAAGAAATCCATGAGAGGATTCTCATCAATTTTCCTTCTACTGATTAAAAACTAATCAACAAGCATATATTGGTTCAATGATCAAAGATGAATAATGGTACTATAATGAGTATAGATGAGGATATTGCAAAGGTTTTTAGAAGGTATTCTTGGATCAAATTACAATGGCTGAGGGCTCTTTCTTAAAGATCACGCCTTCTATTGCCCTCCTCTTAGATCACCCATTTTCCTAGGAGGAGAGCTTTGTATTTAGTCTTGAAGAGTATGAAAAAAAGAGTCACCCATGCTTGGTGGATTCACTATTTAGCTTTTCTTAACTATCAGAGGATTTTGCAATGTTGGCATTTGTAGATTCGTTAGTTTATAGAAATACAAGATCTATTTCCAACTTTGTGACTATGAAAAGGGGAAATCACACATGTTTGATGGAATCCTTATTATTGGGTTTTGCTTAGCTATATGGGGCTCTCACAGGAATGGTCCTTGTGGATACCATTTTTTAATATTTAGGGTATATTTCCAACTTTATTCGTACATGGTTAGTGAAGTCGATCCTTGAGTCTTTGGATAGGTCTAAGCGTAGGCAATGGAGGTTGTTGACAATCCTAAATGTCTCCATAGAGTCACATCTGAAACACTTGCCCAAAGAATAAATCCCCTTCTATCTCATCTTCTCGGATCAGATTCAATTCGAGTTCATTCATGGTAAGAAAATTAGCAATGTTGTAGCGAGTTTCTATCTAGTAAATGGGTAAACATAGAGGTATAAGAGTGGGTGTTCTTGTGTTGATGAGAGGATGCTATTGGAGAGAGAGGTTTATGTGGGAAAGATAATTATGGTGGGAAGGATAGGAATAGTGAAGTAGATGGTGGGGAAGGTAGGGATGGTGGTAGGAGAGTTGGGGGGAGGTAGAGGGGGTGGAGGAAAAGATTGGGAAGTAGAAGATAATAAAGATCATGGTGGAGATGAACCATAATGAAGCTCTAGAATCTACTCTTGATAAGATTAACAATGAGATTTATATGTTGTGTCCCTTCTTCAACTTGAAAAAGACTATGCAATCAAGTATGGATATAAAATTCACGGAGCAAAGTTGTAGCAGTCAACCTTTTATTAGGCTTTTCAATCCCATCTGTAAATGTCTTTTTAGTTACCAATCCTGCATCTTCCAAGAAAAACTATTCTCTCAAAGTTTTCTTAAAAGCTGCCCAATTAGTATCTCTTCTATGTAACTCATCAATCTGATCATACAATGCATGCATGGCCAAATGGGTGAAATATCGACTCCATGCATATTGCAGTACCCCATGAAACAACATCTTTTCTTCATACAATCGGATGAAGGTTGAAAAATTTTGACCCTTTAACTACTTCGATCCATGTCTCCCACTGCCTGCAATGCATTCATAGCTAAGGAATCAATTCTTTCTACTTCTTGCAGAGTTTGCATATGATGTTGTGATGACAACTACTACTATTGTTGTTGCTGTAACAAAGTAATCATATATTGTAAAGTATCACCACCACTTGAACCTACAAAATCCCCCATCTTTACACACCTATTGTTGACTTTCATGTTGGGTTCACCACTATCGGAGCATTTGGGATCGAAAGTCTACCATGGGGGTAAGAGACAGTAGGGTGAAGGGAGATTCAAGGAGAGCAATTGTGAAAGAGAAGGGGTTTGAAGAAATAGAAGATGTAGAAGAATACTCATAGAGGTGAAGCCTGTCAATTTATTTTTGCATCCTGAGAAGATAAATCCCTTGTAGACCAAAAACGTGCATCAAATAATAGCTTATTCTTTGCTACCCAAACCGCCAATCTAATGCTTTCATTGGCTCCGAAAGGGAGGCAAAATACTAGGACACCTGGTCAGAATTCTCCTAGATTACTCCTTCTTCTCCCAGTTCGGAGTGCTATTTGTTGCCTGTAAACTACGATCACGCATCGCGCGATTTCACCCATCCTTATTTTTGCATAAAATCCCCCAAAAATGGCTGAAAGCCACTTGCATTTTTTTTACATGTCATCCTATTCTAGAAGCTATCTACAACTTTTGGATATTTACAAGAAATAATATAAAAAATAGACTAAACTTGTCCAAAAATCTAGTATTTCTAAACCATCCGCACTAAGACACTAATACTAATTACTAATATGGCATTGGCTCTCTAGATCAATAAGAAAGCCGAATGACAATGACTCTAGAGTTTTTCACATTGTGTCTACGTAATGGCATGACAGTGAGTTTTTTTAGCACACTTTTGGGTGAGTTTTTTTTGACAACCACTCTATTCTTGTTCCACATAGTTCACTTATTCCAGCCTTAGATGTTTCCATCTCCACTTCCACTTCCACCACCACCACTAGCACCACTACCACCATCACGGTCGCCGCTAGCTCTACTATCACCATTTTCATCACTACCT